>NC_090172.1:35575630-35825630 GCF_024679245.1 Pseudorasbora parva
ATATCTATCTATCTGTTAAATGAAAATTACTTGCTTAAGCAGTTGTTTAATGCTTAATCGTGGTTTTAAATATGCGTGAAGTTTTTTCCATGATGTTCAGTTTAACCAGAAGTGCAACAATTATCTATGCAAATTCTTAGGATCATCTCAGTATGCGTTGGTGTGTCTGATAGAAATTGGCAAGCTGACAGCAGTCATTTCTGGGATAGTTTTTCTCTTGACAATGCTTTATGGATTAAATAGTTTTTTCTTATAATATTCAACCTCAAGGGGTTCTGACCCCTATTTCTTCTCTTATAATATTCAACCTTGCCCACGGGATTCTGACCCCTATTTCCCACCTTTATGATGCTGTGATAGCCTTTGACATGAAGTTTACTTCTGTTGTTTCAAAATACTTTTGTGTTGTCGTTTTATACCTGCTACTTCTGAAACCGAAGCAGTGCCTGGTTAAAATGTTACCAATAATCTTTTTAGCTGGTATAACTTGGGTGGAGACGTCATGGACAGTTTGGTCCAAACGTAGATAAGGCCTGTGGTTTTAAGGAATGGCACTGATTCACAAGAAACCAAAAAAATGATTCCACGGCCTGATATAGAGGAAATCTCTGTTCTCTCCTCGTGCACAAATGTGCGTGTCAAGACAGTACCTTTAATCCTTGATGTGCAGCAATTAACACCATCAGGAACAGGACAGTGTTTTGCATGAATGTCTCATGAAAATAATGCCCAGCCCATTTAGGAAAGAATAAACCGCTGTGGGCAGTAGAAGAGAAAAGGGGAAACTGTGACGTAGAGCTGCGGAACAGGGAAAGAAAATGGTGTAGATCCCCACCTCTTACCCCCACCGAACCCTTCTCATTTCTAATCACTGCATCCATCTTTTGTGATAATGTTATTATGGGTGGTGTTGCTATTTGAAGAAGAATCATTTTACTGCAGTACTTTACTGAGATTTTTTTTTCCCTTTCTTCATGCACTAGGCCATTTTAGCTGTATGGGTGAATAACTACAGTCCATGGATTAAAAATTCATACAAGTAGACTTATAAATTGCTGTATTCATCTATCCACCATTCATACTAGAGCCTCTTCTAGCACAAGGGTGAAGGCAAATATAGTTTGCTATATTCAATTATTCTTTAATTAAATTAAATGTTCTCACATAATTTTGTGTGCATTATTACAAATTATTTGTCATTTTAAAAAATTACACTGAAAAACATATTTGCAAACAGTTTAATAACCTCATCGGTTTTCCCACACAATTATGATTTTTCTTTTATTTAGTCAATATTTTTTTATGAATTACAAGACATTTTACTCTTTTCACTTTAAAATTCCCAGAGCAAACCAGCATTTTCCATGATATTATTTCAACCCGTCAGGTTGTGTCTGTCTGTCTGTCTTCTTCTTTTTTTTTTTTTTGGTCTAAAAGTATCAAAACATTAAAAGTACCGAAATGTACCTTGTTATCGCCATGTTTTTATGATTGTTACATAAATATGGTAATCATTCTGTGTCATTGAACATATCAGAGTATGGTCTGATACCATTGCAACTATGGCAACACAACATCTTTTTGTGAAATTTCAAGTTCTACAGTGTCATGTGACTGTCACAGTTGGACACATTTGGAATAATATGTTTACAATATGTTATTTATATATTTTTTTATCTGTACTAATATCATGCAAAGCACCTGTAATTTTTCTCTACCGGTGCTATAAGGGGGGCTGGACCAATATGTGGGGGTGCTAAGAAAATAATCTATATTTATGACGTCAGAGTTACTTCATAATATATATATATATATTTTAATAAAAGCAGCTAAGGTACACACTACATTCAACAGATGAATTATATTTAAATTATATTTAGCCAAATATATGTATATTCAACAAAATAGGTTTTTTTTGTATTTCGCTTAATACAAATGACAAGACGATGACAAAAACCTTTTACATACAGGTGAAAGACTTCAGCATATATTCAGGCCTATGCATTAGAACTTTGCATACTTTAAACTTAAAGGAAATATTAAACATACACCACATAACAATCTTAGTCAATAGCCTACGTTTACATGATGGACAACAAAACGTATTAAACTGATTAAGACAATACTCTGATTAAGAAACCACCATGTAAACAGTGATTTCTAATGACCTTAATAAGTTAATCCAGCTAAAGTCATAATTGAAGCAAGCAGAAATCGAATTAAGACGTGGAGTATTGCTATTTTAGTTGCATTATCGGAGTGCGTTACAGACATGTCTAGACCTTAATCACACTTATTAACGTTGTTGATACGATGATGAAGTGACTCCGCAGGATTTGGGACTTGCACAAACGAAATGCGCTGCTTTGAGATTCGATAATCACACATCATTTACACTCTACCGGTGTACTTATTAATGACCATTGCCATTAATGTGAGTGTACACAAATAAAAGTAGACAATTTATAGTTTATAATTATGTCTCACATACACATTTATCTGTATGGCCAAAAATTATTTCCACTGTCTTGAGGAAAAAATTTATCACAACACGCTGATGCCTTCTTCAGCTAGAGGGTTAAGAAAATGTATAGCCTATTTTGGTTAATGTTTATGCTTAAGTAGTAGCCTATATTATCATTTTTTTATTGCATTTTTGTTGAAACGTAAACACCATGAACAAGATCATAAGATGCGAAATATGTTGGGAGACATGAATCAGATTTTGACCACTTCATTAAGTTTAGTTTTGTAGAAAGCCTTTCTTTAATATGAATTTCGTTTTAGAAATTGTATCTTAATTTTAATCAATGTGTCATCGGCCAATTGTCTGTATTTAATAAATAAGAATCAAACCGACCAAGAACATCAATAATGCGTAACGAACTTGCCTGTTTCCATGGCCTTTGAGTAAGGCTAAAACTATAGGCTACGTCTTTCTGTTTTTAATACATTTCTTAAAATACATATCTTAATTACAGTAGGCCTATAAATAGTTATTATATTTGCGGCTTTAAAGCACACTGTAAAAAAAAAATTCAGGTCTCCAATTGAATTTTTTTAAGTGACTGATCACATCTAAATTTTTCAGTTAGCCAAACTAAATTTCTGTGAATTAAATTGCATCAACTCACAGAATTTCTATTTGGTCCAACTGAAAAAAATTGATGTGATCAGTCACTAGAACATTTTCAATTGGAGAACTTTTTTTCTTCTTCTTTTTTTTTTTTTTTTACAGTGCATTAGGCGATGCTATTTTGTAGAAAGTGGTATACATCACAGAGCTGGTGCAAACATATCCAACATTGATATGATCTAATTAGAAGCTTTCTCTTTAAAATGTCATATTTGTTGTGTGTTTTTTAAATAACCATCTGCATTCTGCAATATAATTTTACTGTTGTCTTTTGAATTTTTATTTTTGTTTTTTAAATAAACATTTTAACCAAATTACAGTTTTGCAATTACAGGCCTACAATATATTGCATTTCTTATTACTATAGCCATTCTTGTTATGTAGCTTGTTAGTAATTTTTGGTACTTTTTTAATAGCTTAATTAGTTAAAATTTAAGTTGCTTTTCCGAAACACTGATGCTCAGTGATTTAATGAAAAAGTAAATAAAACAGAAGCACTGGCCACAATTGTGCAATGTGCTTGAAAATGTACTTTCTAAAATTTGGAAATTCCATGCATTTCCCCAAGTTTGGAAATTAAATCGTCTGTCAGATAAAGCTAGGCTCTGTTAATTCGCAAAAATGCTTGCATCCAGTTAATAATGCCCTCTTGTAGAAGGATTCTGGCATATACCAGGGTGGAATAGATTATACTCACACACTCTCACACAGTTCTGTGTTCAGTGTAAATTCTGGTCCATTCATTCACAGTATTCAATGGTTTATTGTATGTCATGGCTCGTTAAAGTGCGTACAAACTTGAAATGTCAGGCATCATAAAATTGTACAACAATAATGTAACATTTATGCTAATTTGCAATTAAAGCTAGTAGACAAGGCAATGTACAATTAATTTACAACAATGATATTGTGTACAATTACTGTACATTAGACTAATATTACATGTATTTCAACTGTAAATAATCTCAGGCAGGTAAATTTTAGCTGCGTTCATGTAGATTTCTGTCTGTCTATATCTTACTTACTCTCATTTCCTCTGCCCTTTCTCTGACTGTCCTAAATGACACGCCTTGCATTTCATTTCTGTTTTACTAAATCTATTTTTAAACTATATATTTTTTTAAACTTTTAAAAAGGATTTTATACATGTACAAAAGATCAAATGTATCTCTCTCTCTCTCTCTCTCTCTCTCTCTCTCTTCGCACGCGCACACACACACACTCAGAGGTGTTGTTATGTGAGGTAGTCTTTCATCATGGCTTGGGAAAGATTGTAGGTTTATCTATTCTTTGACCAAATAGAGAAGTAACAGTAATATGCAAATATGGTGTCTGCCATCATGTATTTGCATATACTTTGTGGCCTAAAATCGGATATCTATAATGATGCAAATGTGGCATGGAATATAATCATAAACATTTCAGACAGTAAACAACAATGTTCTTTGTACATACCCTAGTACATGCAACCCTCTTTATTAACGCCACTACATTCAACAGACAGATATAATGATGAGCTCTCTGTGAAGAATTTTAAGATATCTGACCTTTTTTAGATGGGGACAATCATCCAACACAAAAGGATGTATTGCAAAAATGCTTTAAAATGAGGAAGTTTCAGGCTTTCGTTTTTAAAAGTGATGTCTTGCACATATTGGGCATCCTCAGAGAACAACTTTAGTTTGACTTAAGGAAATTTGCTGAAGCTTTCTGAACCCTTGAGCCTGCTTTCGGTACTTAACTTCCCCAGTCATGCAGCATTTACTTTGTTCACTTCGCACTTTTGAAAATGCACTTTAATATACTTAAGGTATCTTAAATTAGATCTAATTTGACCCAACCAAAATTTACCTCATGTACTGTTTACAATGCACTTTAAAAGTTGTACTAAAGTAATATTATTATTATTTTTAAACATGCCATGTTTTGTTTTACTGATACAGGACTAATGGGGCTACATAATGTGATTTTTATTGGTTGTCCAGCATGTATAATCAGACAACCGTGGGTCACTGTGTTGTCCACATTACAAGCTTAGACACTAACTGTGCATTTGACATGTCAACAAATATATTTTTAGTGGTAGTAGTAGTAGCTGCAGCAGAATATATATGACAGACTGTGTATTTTTTTGATCTGTGTATGTTTGTTAGTATAATTATATATATTATATTTTTTTCTAGTTTGCTTTTATATGGTGATATCTGGACAAGTGCATTATATGCTATTAGTGGAATTGAAGTGACATCCTGGGTAAGGCCTCTTTCCTGCGGCCTGTGGAAAGGCCGATATGTAAGGCTGTAGATAAGAAGAAGAGTCCATAGAAACCAAGTGTATGAGTAAGATTTCCAAATGGAACTCAAAGGCCATTTCCAATTCCAGAATTTAGGTCCTTTTCATTATCAATCAATCAATCAATCAACTTTTTATATAGTGCTTTTACAATGACGATTGCTTCAAAGCAGCTTCACAGTGTCTAAACAGGACAATATTGCAACAATTTTATTTTGCTGTACAGTTATTCTGGAGAAAACAGTGATGTTATCAGCTTAATTTAATTTATCATATAGCGAAAATGTTGGCAGATCAGTATTATTCATTAGTGTACAGCTGTAAGCTGCAGGTACTTGGTAATATATTAGGTATATATACACACCTAATACGTTACCAAGAAGCCGCAGCTTACAGCTGTACACTAATGAAAAGTTTATGACCTAAACTCTGGAATTGGAAATGGCCTTTTGGTGCACTAAAACATTTTTTACAAAAATATCTTTTTTTTTAAATTGGTATTAATGATTTATTTAGTAATGACTTTCCAAAGACACTCAGCATTAGTGAACCCTGAATATTATAGAAGTTTACCCAGCTATATTGACGACTTCCACTTCTGAGAACCCAGGAAATGTTATAAGGGTCTGTTCAGGCGTAAGCTGATTTAGTCCCAACAGCTACTTAGAAAATAGTTTCAAATAAGTTTTTAATTCTTATTTTTAACTTTAATTTTATATAATAAGTTCCTGAATCTTAATAATATATTATTAATATCTTAATACATTTCTTTTTTGCCTTATATTGCCATTACTTGTAGATGATGTTGACACGAAATCAATAATACAGCATGTCTTTTACCAGGAAATAATCAAATCTGAAAAAAAGTCTTGATAAGGTGCTTGCTGACTCTTTCAGCAGTGTTTGAAGTAGAAAAAGTTTAGTTTACCAAAAATAGGGATATCATTAATTTACTAGTCAGACTATATATGCCCTGGCCCCATCCCAATTGGCACTTCATTTGTGCGTGTCCGTAAAGTTTTGTGCACGGTGTTCCATTTCTATGATCGGTCATTTCCAATGATCATCAATATAACAATATAATCGTTGTTCCTATTCGTGTAACAAAACTTGGTATGAAAATTTGGATTTTATGTCTATGTACAGGTCATAATGGCTTTTTAATGTTACATGACTTTTAGATACTTTTTTAAAAATTATTTAATTGAGGTGTTATCATATTATCAACAGAAATCTGTAGGTGCGGCATCAACATTCACATCCCAACATTCAAATGATGCATTGAATAACTCTGAAAGAGGATTTAGCATTCAAATGATCATGTAGTTGAAATTTCTGATTTGAAGTGGCAGTGTCTAGTCCAGTGATGAGAGTTGAGTCAGGTTTTCCTTTGTATCTGTTTTCCAGGGAATCTTGTTTAAATTTGGGAATGCTTTATTGTCAATGTGTCGATTGGAATTAATTAGTTAATACTTAATGTGACTAAAACCACATATGCTCTTTTTTATCATAGTGTGAACTCAGATGAGGTCTGTTGTGTGTTACTCATGATGGTTAAAAAGTTTGTAAACAAACAAATGAGTGCATTTTGATTTAAAAAAAAGGTTGTCGACTGTTTAACCACTTCAGCTCTGCAGCACATTTTGCATTTTTTTGAGAATTAGGAATATCTGAATTTAAAAGAGCGCCCTACCCACATACATTGGAGTAAATTGATAAAAATATTCTCATTTTACAGAAAAAACTCGAAATGTTAACACAGTGGTGGAATATTGCATATATTCTATTGTATCTATTCACAATTTTATGATAAACATATATAAAAAAAATACATATTTTGATTTATTTTTTAAATAATTTATTTAAAAATCTATATTTTTTTAAAATCTTTTTGGTATCCAAGCTTTTTGGAAGTTTCCGTTGATTCTATAAATTAGCACTAAACAGGGGAAAAAATAATTTTCTTCATATCTCCTTGCAAATAAAAGTTATTGTGTATAAAAGTTATAAACCGAAAAGAAGGCTCCGCCTCTTCAACTTTGTAAAGGGAGATCTCGGGCTCTGATTGGTCTAGAATCATGATCCACATGTCTATAAAGAGCTGAGATTCTCAGCTTTACTGTCGCATGATGCAATATGTGATGACATCATCAAAACAATAATAATAGCAATAATAAGAGTATTTGTCTGCAGCCCCGTCCACACGGAGACGCGTTTAGCTGTATACGTATACATTTTGTACCGTATCAGCGTTTCGTCCACACGGATCCGGCATTTTAGAAGCATGCATCCGATATTTTTCGAAACCCGGTCCCAAAGCGGATAAATCTGAAAACGATCATCTTCCGTTTTCGTGTGTACAGCGAATCCGTATATTTTCTGAAACGTCGATGTCATCACACTACGTCCAGCATGGTGAAAGAGGTAAGGGATACAACTACGGGCACTGGGCATGCGCACATCAATATTGCGTCATTTAATTAACCAACCCATTATGTTGGGGTGGGTGTTAATAAAACACATCTGTTTAGTAGCAAATGTATTTATTGTTATTTTATTGTGAGATTTTGCCTCACCTCCGACCACTGCTATACCCCTGCTAGCCACAACTCTTCTTCTCCGTTTTTAGTGTATTTCTGTGGCAGAATTACAGCGCCACACATTGGCCTGGCATGCAAACTACATCGTTTTTAGTCAGTTTTTGTTATCTCGTGTGGAGTGTGGACGCAGATATTTCTTGAAACGAGGGGGAAAAAAAGATCGGATTGGGAAAGCGCTGGCTTCGTGTGGACAGGGCCTGCATCACATGTTTTGATCTGGACATCGGTAACATATTACATACTTGCTCACAGACATGTAAAAATAGTCTCATTTTGAAGCAAACAACCTAGGGAACAAGCTGATATAGCTTTTGAGGCTAGTAGCTTTACAACGAGTTTGTGATCCGAACAGGAATATGACTCATGTATTTGCTTGTTCAAAGGAGTCATTTCCATCTTTGTGATTCTTTTGATAATAAATTTACTGTAAATTATTGGATCAGTGAAAATTATTGGATTGGATTATTGGATCTGCTCAGTGATATTCCTGAGGCGGATAGCTTTCATTTGATATATGATTTGTCTATTTTAGGTGTGTTAAAATATGATAAAAATATGAAATTTTATATTATTTGCATGGTTTTCTCAAGGGGGGGTCGAATTCAGACCATATTATTTTCTTCTATGTAATATAAATGCAGAAGTTATTGGGTTATTAAGGAAGCTGATGTTCTAATCTTTCAAATGATTCCATATATGTCTAGTTTTGTGGTGCACGAGTTATAGATTTTTTAAAAAGATTATGATGATGCAAGAGGGGGTGCAGAGCTGAAGTGGTTAAAAAAAAGGTGCATATAGTTGAAATCTGTTTTATCTGTTGTTTTTATTCATACTTATATATTTTTTTATTAAGATTTTTGTTAGTTTCTACAATAAATCTAACCAAGTAGAAAACTATTATTGTTACCAATATGGAAGTTGTGGCCAGGCAGAAAAAAAGAGATCTTATTTCCTTTACAAATCTGACAAAAAGGATGTCCTCGATAAGCAAACCAATTATAGCCGGGCAGTAGGTGTCAGTTTCATAACAGACCAATGAAAATATTGCTCAGGAGAACTGAGATGGGGAAGTACGCAGAATAAAGAAATTTAAGTGCCTGGCATTAACTGCTTCTACATCTACAGTGAGGAAAATAAGTATTTTGAACACCCAGCTATTTTGCAAGTTCTCCCACTTGGAAATAATGGAGGGGTCTGAAATTGTCATTGTAGGTGCATGTCCACTGTGAGGGGCATAATCTAAAAAAACAATCCAGAAATCACAATATATGATTTTTTTAAAGGTGCCCTAGGATGAAAAATTGAATGGGGGGGGGGGGGGGGGTGCTCGTGCACTCTCAGTTTCAGTCAATCTCATGTCAATCTTGAGTACCTATAGAGTAGTATTGCATCCTTCATATCTCCGAAATGTCTTTAGTTTTATTATATTTATAAAAGAAATATGAGCTGTACCGAATTTTTCCGGAAAAAACAGAGTGCCTGGAGGCGTATCGTGTGGGCGGAGCTAAAGAATGACGAGCGCAAAGCGGTGACGTCCTCAAGCGTGGAGAAACCCATGGCTATCTCAGCTAATAGATATATGATCCCGAATCATTCGGAGGCTGAATTAAATTGAACAGGAGAAACAGCAACAGCAGGACGTCCGTCTCTGTGGTATGTACTGTATTTAGTGGTCTGTCAACATTTGTGTGTCTTTACTCGCAGTTTATGAGGACATGATTTGGTTTATGGGGCCATCCTTAAAAATATTTTGGTTTGCAGTAACAGTACAATTTTTTTTAAAAAGGGTCGGTAGGTAGGTCAAATTTTTTTTCTTTCAAATTTTAATGTAAAAAAAAAAAAAGTACATTTTTGGTGATGGTGATTACGTAGGTATGAATTTAAACTGACTGGGTCTTCAAGCCGTGCTTTCGGGCGCATAGGATAATTGCAGGCTATATAGACCACAAACAAATTGAAATATTTGTCAAAAACATGTTTATTGCATAAATTTCAGGTACATTCATTAAGAAAAGGTTCCAACCACTGCTAGCTGTCATTGACTCATAGCTGTCAACCCTCCCTTTTTTTCTGGGTTTCTCAGGTATTTTAGCTCTTTTCCCGCTGTCTTCCCTTTTTAGTATTTCCCAGTGATATGTATTGTATATGATATGTATATGTATTCGTATTTTTACGCTCGATTGTGTTAACTCAGAACACGCAACTATCTGTGTCTCTGAAGTGGCTTGCACTTGTTGCTAAACCAACGCATCTGGTGATATAGACTAGTGTATAATATTAAAAAGATTTTTTTTTAATGAATTCAATTAATTAAGCAGCTATAACCTACTCTTTACTGGTAAATATTGCAGTAAACAAACATCACAGACAATGGCAGAGCATTTTTTTTAGACGTTATTTTATTTTTGTAATATTATGTATTGTCTGTTTTTTTGGAGAGACACTGCCCCTCTTTCCTCCTTCTTGACAGCCTACATTTAGAATAATAGCTTTGATTAACATTATTGATGGAAAAGGTTTAAAAATTGTGATTGTTTGGATTGTTTTTCTTGCCGTCGAGCCACAGCCATTCACTAAATCAGTGTTTCCCAACCTTTTTTCAGTCATGGTACCCATTGAAAATTTTCTAATTTTGTGACACCCCCATACATATGTTACACTAGGGGTGTAATTGCTCACGGCTTGGTTTGTATCACGGTTTCAGGTTCACGGTTTCAGAACGGTTTGGTATTTGGTGGTGGTGGCTGAGGAGATTCCCCAGTTCTATATGTAAAGCGCTTTGGGTGTCTAGAAAAGCACTATAAAAATGTAATTAATTATTGTTATTTGCCATGCTCAGGGAAAGAAAGAACTACTGTCAAATAAAAATAAAGAAAATAAGAACAAAAAACTTAAATACAAGCAGCAGCACAAATAAATACTTTTGAGCAAAGATACTAATAAAATAAACAATGCTTTTCAGATTTTTTCAGGTAGGTCTAACATTAGTTTTTAGGTAGAGAAATTGAATAAATGAATCAAGTGTAAAATAACTGCACATCTAACTGTTTAAATTAAAGATCCATCCTTTTTAAAATTACAAAAGCTATTCAATCAAGAGTAGTGAGTGATGTCCTTATCTTTTGTTTGACAGACAGCAGAAGGCTACTGCCCCTTTAAGACCTAATACAGGGATATGCTCGTCTTTCTCAACTGTATACAGTTCACTTAAGGCATCAGACTATGTCTGCTTGGATACTCATCAAGATCGACATGTTGATATACTTTTTCTGTGAGTTTGTCCGTTGAAGTGCAAGACTTGAAGAACTCAATATTTGCGCGCTGTGAGACGTGCGCACGCTTTTGTACGAGCGCAGAGAGACAGCTTCTCACACTGCAGAGTTCTCATTCGCATCTTCTGGCGAATATACTGGGTGATGACGGCGAAATGACAGTTTACAAAGATAGACCGTTTTGCCCACGTTTTTCTTTTATTATCGAACCATACATAAAGCATTAATTTTCAAGTTACAACCAGTGCCGCCGCTCCCACCAAGCGCTGCGGTCGAGCAAAACACACGCTACCCATAGCAACGCGTTATGACAACGATATTTCAGACTGACAGAGACAAGATAAACATGGCTCAACATGATGAATGTTGAGAGGGGCACTTTTGATTAATTTTCAAAAAGGGCAGGGGCTCAAACCCCCAAAGCCCTCCCCTCTGCAGTGCACTTGCCTGGTGTGTGTAATGTGTCCATGGTCCTCCTGTCTCCTGACTCCTGTCACAAAATGCGGCGAAATCTCCGACAGGGCTTTAATAGTCTAACGTTACAGTGAATGAGAGAATGAGCCGAAACGCACGCACGTGCAGGCCATAGACATCCGTTAACCTTAGTGTAAACATAGATGACGTCATGGGTTTTTCTATAAAATAAAGAACGTAGCCTTCGTTTGTATGTAGACCCAGGCAATTTATATATTTATAATACTTACTAAAATATATTTCATATTATTTTATTACTTTTGTATTAGTTGTTTGAAGAGTAAAAAAAGAAATTGGTCGGTCTTAATGCAAATTTACAACCGGCAAGTCGGTCGGACTAAAAGGAAAAGATAATAATAATTTGAGTCTAATGTAATGTTATACATAGATGATCTCATTGGTTATACGTTATACAACAATGGAGTCCGTTAGTGCATTTGAATGACGAAGCACGCGATCGTGACGTTTACTGATGTTTACTCACGTGACAACAGGATAGACATTTGAAGCAGTTTTACTCACCGGCTGCTTCCAAAGCAGGACCGAACCTCGCTGGGACCGCTCTGTCAAATACACACTTCTTTGTTATGATTTGGTAAAGTCCTGACAGCAGTGAACGGTGGAGATCCACTTTGCGACGCGACTAAAGCGATGTTGTGAAGCTTCCCGTCATTTCTGCGTTCAAATCGGTTCAAATGCATCGCTGCCTTCCCGGAATGCTGTGCTGAAGCGTTGGAAGTCGCTCGACGTTAACCATAGGAATAAAATGGAGCGCGGCGCAACCATAGGGCGCGCCAGAAGTGTTCACGGATGACTGGATCTGCACCTTGAAAGAGTGTTTATGGGCATTTCCTCTCTCGTCGTAAGAGACCCTGAGACGGGCCACCCAGAGATGGAGGATCCTGCTCGACAGGAAGTGGCAGCAGCACCACTTCTTCCCCCCGGAGGAGGGCCGGGGGGCTTTCCTGTGACAATAACATCTGTCCCGCCACTGGCCACAGTGGTACCCAAGACTCCACAGAAGAGCAGTTTCCAAAATCTCTGGGTGCCTAGAGAGCGCGCCTGGCGGTGTGCAATGCTTCCATGCCATGCCGCCCTCAGGCGCCTCTTCAATTGCCAGCAGGGGGCACGCGGGACGCCCCAACGCGGCCTCCCCACTGTTCCGCGCCCCCTCAGCGGAAGCAGGTAGGTGTTGCCACGCGCACGCAGACCCCACCATGGGCAGCCTCCGCGCCGTCCGGGTCAGGTCCCTGCATGCCGCCACGCTGCCCCGCTGCGGGTATGTCTGTGGTGCCGTTGGTCCCGCCGGTACAGTTGCTGGAGGCCTGGCTAGCGCTCCCGTCCCGCTGGCTCATCCGCACCATCAGACTCGGCTATGCGATTCAGTTCGCCCGGCGTCCCCCCAAGCTCAGGGGCGGTCTCTTCACCTCTGTGTTGAGGAAGCTCGCCCTGGTGCTTCAGGCGGGGATCGCAGTCCTACTAGCGAAGGACGCGACCAAAACGGTCCCTCCAGCCGATATGAAGACCGGCTTTTTCAGCCCGTACTTCATTGTACCCAAGAAAAGTGGCAGGTTACGACCGATCTTGGATCTGCGGTTCTTGAACTGGTCCCTTCTCAGGCTACCGGTCAGAATGTTAAAGCAGGAACACGTCCTCTGATGCATCCGTTCCCGAGATTGGCCTGCAGCGATCGACCTGAAGGGCACGCACTTTCATTTTTCGGTTCTTCTGCAACACAGACAGTTTCCACGCTCTGTGTTCGGCGAACGAGCATATTAGTGCGAGGTCCCACCCTTCGGGCTTTTGGTGCTCGAGCAACTCAGCCAGTTGGGGCTTCAAGTCAACTGGGAGAAGAGCAAACCCTGCCTGACGCAGAGGTTTCCTTTTCCCGGTATGGAGCTGGATTCGGTCACCCTGACAGGCGCTGACACACAGCTGGCCCCGGGGCCTACGCTAACATGCGTTTTCCCCAGTGAGCCTTCTTGCACAGACACTGTGCATGGTCAGGGAGGACGAGGAGCAGGTCCTGTTGACATGGTTCCGGGAACTAGTGCTCCTTGCGACAGCACCTCCTTTGCCCATTCTTCTGAGGAAGGACCTCCTGACTCAGAGACGGGGAACCCCTGGTCCCGGGACGGAGAAGGTTCTAGGTAGCCTGCCACAGGCTGTGGCAGACACCATCGCTTCCACTAGAGCTCCCTCTACGAGGCACCTCTATGCGTTGAAGTGGAACCTATTCGTCGACTGGTGCTCTTCTCATCGAGAAGACCCCCGAAGATGTTTGGTCAGGGCCGTGCTTTCCTTCCTACAAGATGGGTTGGAGAGAAGGCTGTCTCCCTCCACCCTCAAGGTGTATGTGGCTGCTATCGCTGTCCATCACGAACTAGTAGAAGGTAAGTCTTTAGGGAAGCACGACCTGATCGTCAGGTTCCTGAGGGGCGCGAGGAGATTAAATCCGCCTCGCCCCCCCCTCTATACCCTCTTGGGACCTTTCTCTGGTGCTTAGTGCAATTCAGAGACCTCCCTTTGAGCCTTTGCAGTCAGTGGAGTTAAAAATTCTGTCTCTGAAGACAGTAATCCTGACTGCATTGGCCTCTATCAAGAGTAGGGTTGGGCATCGAGAACCGGTTCTAACTTGGAACCGTTTAAAAAATAACGATTCCATTGGAATCGTTTAGAAAATTTATTTTCGGTTCCAATCTTCGGTTCCAAGCGCGCAAGTTTTGGTTTCCATGGCCACCTGATTTCCGGTGCTTGCGCGCCCGCTTGTTCTTATAGTCATGGAAGCCCGGTAAGCGGCTCTGAAGTGTGAATTTATTTAACTTTTAAAAGCCTGGGTCGAAACAGTGCAACTAGTGTTGTCAAAAATATCGATACTGAAATATCTGAAAAGATACGATAGCCTGCTCAGCCTACACAATCGATCCCAGCTGCTGTCCTCTCCTCTCCTCTCCTCTCCTCTCTGACCGACAGCGAGTTGACACGCAGCCGCATATTCTCACTCAGCCGGTTAACCTCTGAACACGACAGACGCGCGTTCTGCTGGACGTTTCCTTACGACAGCGTGTTAGTGTTAGTGTGTGTGATCGGTCTGAATTTCGCGCGGGATTGCACATAATTCTACGAATCCCCGCAGATTTCAAGCTCACATCTGAAGCGCACGCACACACATAGCCTACCGTAATAAAGCCGCCCCTGACATACAAGTGCAAATATTCGCTTCTTTTTACAGCTTATTATTGGTCAAATACACTCAAACAAATTCTCAGTGCACATTGTGAACAGTATGTAAACACAGTCTTAAACAATTCAGGAAGAAATGAAGAATGAATAACAGGAACAGTGTTCAGGATCAATGAGTGAGGCAGTTCTTAAAGGGACAGCAGTCATTCAAAGTCAAACTACAAAAAGACAAACGATCACACTGCTCTTGACTGATCAACGCGTGTAACTTTAATGGTTTTATATGAAACTATTTAATTTTTTGCAAAAACATTATCCAATGTTATTTTAAATTTATTTAGCCACTTTGCGTTTTTTTATTCAGTTTCTTACCTGAATGTTAGACCTACCTGAAAAAATAAAGCAGTCTATTTCATTTATATCTTTTATTCTATTGTATTTATTTGTGCTATTTTTTGTAATATGTATCTTTGTTTATTCAATTTACCGTTCAAAATCAAGCTTACTTGTGCTGTGTGTAAACTATTGCAACACAATTACCCCGTTGTAAAAAATACATTGAGTTAACAAATATTTGTGAGATAATTTTAATAGTAATTGATCAATGTTTATATATGAGAAAAAGCTTAAAAGCTTTATCATATAAAGTGATCTCTTCAGAAGAAATGTTTGATTGCCTAGACTTTCAAAAGACAGACAAAAAAAAAAATTATATAAAAAATATCTAATTGACAGTATATGCAGCGTTTTTCCCCCGTTGTATTGAAAATAGCATTGAATATCCATGTGACATGTTTTGACTCCACCCCTCAAAGAATCGGAATCGAGAATCGAAAAGAACCGGAATCGAAAGTAAGAATCGGAATCGGAATCAGAATCGTTCAAATCAAAACGATGCCCAACCCTAATCAAGAGGGTAGGGGACCTGCAGGCATTTTCGGTCGACAAATCGTGCCTGGAATTTGGGCCAGACTACTCTCACATAGTCCTGAGACCCCGGCCCGGATATGTGCCCAAGGTTCCCACCACTCCCTTCTGGGACCAGGTGGTGAACCTGCAAGTGCTGCCTTCGGAGGAGGCAGACCCAGCCCTAGCTTTTCTCTGTCCTGTCCGAGCTCTTCGGACGTATGTGGACAGAACGCAAAGCTTTAGGACCTCAGTGCAGCTCTTCGTCTGTTATGGAGGACAGCAGAAGGGAAAGGCTGTCTCCAAGCAGAGGATGGCCCACTGGATAGTGGATGCCACCCTCTTGGCGTATGAGTCCCAAGACGTGCCCTGCCCGCTCGGGATTAGAGCCCACTCCACCAGGGGTGTAGCCTCTTCCTGGGCGCTGGCTCGTGGCGCCTCACTGACAGATATTTGTAGAGCTGCGGGCTGGGCGACACCCAACACGTTCGCTAGATTTTATAGCACTACGTGTAGAACCGGTATCTTCCCGTGTACTCACTCCTCGGAGTCGGTAGCACCGAAGTGCCCGTTCTAGTGTCGGCTTGCTGCGCCACTCCCTTTCTCATGGAACGGATATGTGCGCTTATATGCTCCAGTCGAGTTTCCCAGCATGGCGAACCCTGTTGAGTCCTCCGCAACCCACGGCAGTCGGAGCATCTGACGCCAGGTCTAACACTTGTATGCAGTGTGGAACTTGTGTTAGGCTGGGTTCCATATGTAGTGACCCCCACGGTGGTCCCATATGTATTCTCCACGGTACGGCTCCCTATGGCGAGCGCGTGTCTTTCCCTTGGCAGGATTCCATAGGGATCCCCATTCGTTGGTCTAAGTCCGACGTACGTCGAACGTGACCGTCTGAAAGGGAACGTCTCGGTTACGCATGTAACCCTCGTTCCCTGAAGGAGGGAATGGAGACGTACGTGACGTCCCGTCGCCACGGTGGCTGTACCATCACTGCAGTTCGAGCCTCGGTTCGGCTCCTCAGTGGAAAACAATGGTGCGTGGTGATCGCTTCCACTTTATACCCGCGCAGCGGGGCGGGGTGCGATATGCAAAGCACGCACGCCAATGTTCAGTGGCCCATTTTCTAAATCTCGAAGCTGATAGGGGCTCCCAGAAGTGATCCCCATTCGTCGGTCTAAGTCCGACGTACGTCTCTGTTCCCTCCTTCAGGGAACGAGGGTTACATACGTAACCGAGACGTTTTCATGAGCTGTATGCCAAAATCATCAGTATTAAAACAATAAAAGACCTGAAATATTTCAGTTGGTGTGCAATTAATCTTAAATATATGAAAGTTTAATTTTTATCATTACATTATGGAAAATAATGAACTCTATCACAATATGCTAATTTTTTGAGAAGGACCATCCGTCCCAAGTCCGCCCCCCAAGACTTTTTATGATGTTTTGATTATGTATGGGTGTCAGGGGCCGCCCATAGAGGGGGGATTTGGTGTTGCAAAACATGTTTCCTAAAAACATGAAACATGCAAAACATGTTTCATGTTTTTAGGTTTTCATGTTCACTGTTATGTTGTCATGCACTTCCTGGTTTTGTCATGTGGTCTATTGTCATGTGATTCCATGCCCTCGCCCATGTGTTCCTGCCTCGTGCTTGTGTGTCTTGTTTTCATTGGTTTATGGGTTAATCATTGTTCACAGGTGTCCCTCGTTTTTTATTAGCCCTTGTGTATTTAGCCCTCATGTTTGCTATAGTCTTGGTCAGTTATTGTATGTTGTACACTGCCTCTACTGCCATGGCCCCCTGAACAGCCTCTACCGCCATGTCCCTGTGAACTGCCATGGCCACCCATGCCTGAGGGTCTAGGTCCGACTACGCCAGAGGGTCCAAGTCTGTCCACGCCAGAGGGTCCGGGTCTGCCTACTCCTTAGGGTCCGGGTCCGGGTCCGCCTACACCTGTGGGTCCGGGTCCGCCTACGCTTGATGGTCTACCTATGCCTGAGGGTCCGGGTCCGCCCACGCCACAGGGTCCTGGTCCGCCCACGCCACAGGGTCCAGGTCCGCCCACGCCACAGGGTCCAGGTCCACCCACGCTCCCAGGCCCGTCTCAGCTATGCCAGGGTCCATGTCCGGTGCCTCGGCACGGGCCTGGCCCACCATCCCTCCCCCAAGTCTGCCCCCCAAGACTTTTTATGATGTTTTGATTATGTATGGGTGTCAGGGGCCGCCCATAGAGGGGGGATCTGTCACAGGGTGTTTTGGTGTTGGGTTCATGTTTCATGTTTTTAGGTTTTCATGTTCACTGTTATGTTGTCATGCACTTCCTGGTGTGATTCCATGCCCTCGCCCATGTGTTCCTGCCTCGTGCTTGTGTCTTGTTTTCATTGGTTTATGGGTTAATCATTGTTCACAGGTGTCCCTCGTTTTTTCATTAGCCCTTGTGTATTTAGCCCTCATGTTTGCTATAGTCTTGGTCAGTTATTGTATGTTGTAACCATAGACCGTAAAAAAATATGGACGACTCGACATCATCCGTTTCCGCTTGCCATATTTGAAGCTTTCAGGCGGGGGTGCACGGCGCTGACATCTTGGGACCGAGTCTGCGCAGTAGCGATTTCGGGACCGGAGTTGCGCAGTAGAGCGCAGGAAGTAGAGCAGGAAGTACAGCTGCGATATCAAAGGCCCGCCCACACTCTCGCAGATGCAGAACAATTAATTATGTTGGTGTGAAATAAACAGTTATGGAAATGTAGAATTTAAAGCTAAAGCTCCAATCTGCTCCCAAAAATTTCGAAAAAAGTCCGTTAGTGCCTCAGTGACAACTTCACTCAGAGAAGCCATCAGTCTCAGCTGTCAATCATGACGTCACACCTCCCGTTTTTATAGCATCAAATAACTAACTCAAACTAAACTTATTTTTAAAACGAACACCTGAAATGAAATCATCGTGATGATAATTGCCTTTAGTGATATAAACTAACTTTGGGGAAAAAAATTTGAAGTGTAATTTTATTATTTAGTTTGCCTCGCGTCCATTAGAAAACTCAGAGGGGCGGCTATACTGGGACCGGTCACCGGGTGGCGATCGAGGCGCGAAAGCTTCAGTAAATGAAAGGGAGACTGCAGGCTTGGTTGTAACCCGCTGTCGGTGAGTGTTTTGTCTAGTCAAGTTTATGTCACGTTAAGTCAAGTTTAAGTCAAGTCAAGTCAAGTCAAGTCAAGTCAAGTCAAGCCAAGCCTTTGTTTTATGTTTATGATTCTGATTAAATAAAAAGACTGCACTTGGGACTGCACTTCTGGTGTGGCCTAGCCAGTCTCCAGATCTAAACCCAATAGAGAATCTTTAGCTCAAACTTCGTGTTTCTCAGTGACAGGCCAGAAACTTGAATGATCTACAGAAGATCTGTGTGGAGGAGTGGGTCAAAATCCCTCCTGCAGTGTGTGCAAACCTGGTGAAAAACTACAGGAAACGTTTGACCAATCAAACGTTTTGGTCAAAATTGCAAACAAATACTGTACCAAATATTAACATTGATTTTCTCAGGTGTTCAAATACTTTATTGCAGCTGTATCATACAAATAAATAGTTAAAAAATCATACATTATGATTTCTGGAATTTGTTTTTAGATTATGTCTCTCGCAGTGGACATGCACTTATGATGACAATTTCAGGTTATCAGGAACAAAATCTGTCAGTTGTGTACATTTTTGCTTAGTAATGTGTAAATATAGCTTATATATGTGTTTAAGTTCTCAGGCCTTCTTGAGCTTTTCAAACAGTATTGTCTCAGGATGTGTGTTAATAGACTTTCTACTGCGTAGTTAACTTCAGGGTTTTTTTGGCAACATTTTACTAATTTGTGCGTACTTGCTCTTTTTTCCATAATTGATCCCATCTGAGATCACTGTGGTACATATAATAGATCTGTATCTGAAATAGGTTTTTTTTGTGTGTTTTTTTTGTAGTATTTTGAAACTTTCTAAAGCATGCAACAGAAAAGTAATACATTTGACAAGTTACAATGTTGTTTTCTTCCCCAGATCCATCATGTTTGCTCTGACTGTAAGTATAATAATCTCTAAAGTCCCTTTCTTTTTTCTTTTAAACATTTTTATTGATGTTTTTTCAAGAAAAAGTTAATCGAAGGAAAAATAATATGCATTTTGTGGCAAGTATAGAGTCGCGTGAAGTCATGGATTGTTGTTTACATTCCATTCCATTTGTTCCAGTATTTTCGAAATAGATCCTCTATAGGGGATGTCCTGCTTATACCAATGCCTAGTAATACTCTTAACAAGATAATATACATCTCTCCTTAACTCTGTGTGTTAATGTTTCCAAACTGCTATGTTGTGTTTATTTCCTTTCTAATAAGGAGGTATTTTGCTATAATTTTGCTGCCTGGATAACGAATATTTACCAATAGTTTTAAGCTTAAACCACTGAATCTGTTTTGCAACATCAAATACTGTGGGGCTTTTACCAACTGTACACTGGTTTTGTGTCTTTATTTAGGTTCACTGTGCCAATATAAGATAACCCGCACAGCATTTGACATCACTATGTTTGTAGGAGATGGCTCTTTGTGCAGTGTGCAGAACGCCAGCGTTACAAACACTCCAACAAGCATCATAGTGACTGGACTGCAGCCTGGAAGCACATATTTCTTAAAAATCAACTGTTCAGATTTGTGCTGTGGAAACTTCTCTACCAGTAAGTCTTTAAAACTTCTAAAAATCATTTGATCAGATGTAAATGTTTTCAGTGATTTTAAGTGGTTTTGAGCAATGAGGTCACTGTTGTTCAGAAAGGAGCATTATTAGAAAATATTTATTTCTGACTTTTTCACTCATTCATATTCACCATATCACCATTTTCACTTTTCTCATTCTTTCATTCACTCACACTCTCAATATTTCTCTACTTGCATAACAGATATTACCCCCACACAGCTCAACTCCACATCAGTCTATCTGAACTGGACAGGCCAGATTTCATTGACCAATCAGTCTTTTACTCTGCGTAAGTTACACTCCCAATCAATCAATAAAAAAAACATATGTATCAATGACATTAATATTAAAATAGATGAATAGATATAACACTAAACTTTAAACGTTTATTATAAGTTAAATAACATGAATGATAAAAGGAAATTCTGTCATTATGTACTCATCTTCTCGCTCTTTAAGCAGTCTGTCAAGTTCTAGAGTGCACCATATTACTCAGGGCTGTATATTTTAAGTCTATGATGGCTTCATAGTTGCATTGTTGCAGGTCTCACATCTTATTTGTGAATATGCATATACAAATTTTGTGCATGAAGACAGTTACGACACAACTGATGCCAAATTTATATTTATTTATGTGACATCCATGGCATTAAATTTGAGAGTTTTTCCTTTTTAAAGCTTGACAGCCTTTAGTCCCATCCACTTTCACTGAACGGCGAAAAGCAGGACGAATGGCCTGCCAAACATCTGTTTAATCATAAGAGTAAATAATGACAGAATGTTATTTTTTGGGTGTCCTTGTTGACATTCTTGCACTCACACATGCCCATGTCCACTCTCTTGCACTGACAGGCCCTGAGCCTGTTAGTAACCTGTCTGTGTGCTCCATCACTGTGAGCTCAGTGAACCTGAGCTGGATACTTCCAAATGGCATTAGCCTGTATTATAGAGTAGCGTGGGGTGTAAACCTGCTCACTACTAATCAAACCTCCATGCAAATCTCACATCTTTTACCTGGCACCAAATACAGCTTCAAAGTCACCTCAGTGGCCACTGATAACAACACTGAGGGCCGTTTTGTTGAAATATCCCAAAACACAAGTAAGTACTGTAGGCAAAAGAGAATAGGGGGTTTAAATGTGAATTCTAATGTGAATCTATTGTAATGTGGAGTAAATCGATTCAAGGTTTGTGTGTAGATGCTAATGACTGTGGAATGTAATTCTACATTACTGTTTAAAAGTTTGGGGTCGGTAAATTTGTTTTAATGTTTTTTTGTAAGAAGTTTCTTATGTTCTTCCAGGCTCCGTTAATTTGATCAAAAATACAGTAAATATTGTGAAACATTAGAATTTGTATTGCCTGTTTTCTATTTGAATATGAATATGTTTAATACTCAGTCCACCAGTGCCACATGGTTCTAAATATGCTGTTTTGGTGGTCAAGAAATATTATTTATTTTCAGTGTTGAAAATGGTTGTGCTGCTTAATATTTTTCTGCACAACCGTGATATGTTTTTTCAGGATTCTTTGATGAATAGAAAGTTCAAAAGATCAGCATTTATTTGAAAAATCTGTCTTTTCTAATATTATAAATGACACTTTTGATCAATTTTGATCTACATTTCTTAAACTTACCACTGACCCCAAACTTTTGAACGGTAGTGCATGTATGTTAATGAAGGTCTGTTTACCCATATTCAGGTCCAGCACAAGTGGAGAATATCTCTGTGCTGAACTCCACTAACAGCAGTTTGACCGTGGTCTGGGCAGCCCCTCTTGGTCAAGTGGACTCATATGAGGTGTGCGTGTCTGGTGCTGAGACAAAGATCATCACCACCACCACCAACTATTCAGTAATAGGTAACCTCATGGCAGGACGTATTCACAACATTACTGTCACCTCTGTCAGTGGAGTCCTGAAGAACATCTCAAACATAGTGCAGATTGCCACTAGTGAGTCAGAAAAGCTTCTCCCTATTTTGTCACAAGAACATCAAACTAAATCTTAATGCATTAATTACATCTGCATGACCATCCATAGTGATTGTGTGTGTGATATTTCCCCTCAGAGCCTAACCCGCCTGAAGCTCTTTGCGTGAGCGGTCAGACTAATGCATCCATTTCTTTGCTGTGGTCGAAACCCTTATCGATGGATGGGTTGACTGTGTCCTATGAAGTGTCGTATAGATCCAATCAGTCAGGGGTCAACCTGACTTTGAATCAAACCGCCTCTTTAAACACAACGCTCACAAATTTAGTATCTGGCATTCAGTATGACATCACTGTGGTCACCATAGGAGTAAGAGATCTCAGGAGCTCATATGTAAATCTCATTGCATATACAGGTACTGTACAGCACACTGCATTTAACCAAGCTGTTGATAGTGTAAACTTAAAAATGATCCCCACAATTAAGTTTTCAGTATGTTTTACTGAGTGTTGTATAAGAATGTTTGTGTTTCCACAGTTCCTAATACAGTGCAAAATCTGGGGGTTTCTGCTGTCAGCACCAATTCAGTCAATCTGACGTGGCTTCCCCCTAATGGGAACTTAAGCCTGTTCTCCTTTAGTATTGGCATCACTTCACCTGTTCAGACTTTCAATACCACATCATACAATTATCTGATTACTCAATTGCAGCCTGGGACTCAGTATAGTTGCAGCATCAGAACACTCATAATAGCTGCCAACATATCTGGATCCGCACAGTTCATACAGTGTAATACCAGTAAGTCTAAATTCTACACATCGCTCACTAAACTGTAGATGTGTTAAATACTCTTGTGTAATAATGCTGTCTGTCCTAATGAGGTTTTCAGCCAAGTAATGGGAATTTTGCATTATGCATTAATGTTACCTACCTAATAGACTTAAAGGGTTAGTTCAACCAAAAAGAAGGAGCGCCGCTATCACATGAGTTCACGTCCAAGACCTACACGGAAGACTTGGCGGATAAAGTTATTTTTTAGATTTTTTTGTTCACAAAAACTATTCTCGTCGCTTCGTAAAATTATTGTACAGCCACTGTGGTGAGTGACTTGGTAACAAAGTTTTTAGTGCCTTTTATGGGTCTTGTGAGTGGAAATGTACTGATGGAGGCCTATCTGAAGCCTTTCTCAGCCATCAGCTTTCAACAAAAATATCTTAATTTGTGTTCTGAAGATGAACGAAGGTGTTACGGGTGTCCAACAACATGAGGGGGAGTAATTAATATAATAATTTTCATTTTTGGGTGAACTAACCCTTTAAGTCAAGGTAGACCCATAGTTTATAATTTGACAGGATTAAAATGAGGCTGTGAGGGATAGAAGTACTGTGTGTTCAAAGGATTGCACTGTTGTGTAACAACATGTCAGTTCAGCTGACCAAAAAATACCATTTCAAAAGACCTTCAGTAGACAAAAGCTCCTGAAACCTGAGTTATGACAATTCCATGTAATTCAGGACTTTTATTTAGTGCACGACATTGTAAAGGCTGTAAGTCTATCCCTTAGAGCCTTGTTTTCATTCCTGTTAAATTCAATATGGCTTTTAAGGTCTTTAGCCTTTGCGTACACAAATGCAAACACATTAATACGTCTCGTGCAGAATATAATGGTGTGCATTCTCTTTTAGAGCCACTGCCAGTGACTAATTTAACTGCCTCTCCTGTCGGCACCACTGTGATGAGCCTGTCCTGGTCTCAGCAGAGTAACAACAAATCTTTATATCTGTATAACGTGAGTGTAAATGGGGAACGATGGATACAGATTAACAGTGAGACCACAAATGTCTCTGACCTGACGCCTGGGAAAAACTACACCTTTACTGTGCAATCTGTAGTAAACGGCATGATCTCCGAACCTGTATCCATATCTGCATTTACAGGTATTACAATTTACACATTACTCAAACACGTCTCTTTTAAACAACACACTACAAAGCAGTTTTGCACCTAGAAATGTATTTATACCACACATTTTTACAGGACACTGTCTATACCACTGTGGTGTTGATAAGTATGCTGTTTTCATTTCTTATTCTGTGTTATTAGTGCTTGGTAAAGCGTCCAATATTTCTGCGGTAAGCACTACTCAAAGTATGAGAGTGGATTGGAGCCCGCCGGCTGGTGTTGTGAGTCTCTACAATGTCAGAATCCTGCTGAACGGAACTGTTTTAAAGACTGAGAACAAAACGAATGAGACTACTGTGACGTTCTCAGACTTGCTGCCTGGAACTCAGTACTTGGTCATTGTGACAAGCATCAGTGGACCCATAAATCAGGACAGCGATAGTTTGTTAAATGCCACCTGTAAGACTCCTCACATAAAACACATACTGCACACTATTGTATTTCCATTTGCATGCACTTTGTGTGAAAAGGAAGTAAGATTTTGCTTTCAGAACGAGCTTACTAGTCTGTTCTAACCAGGCATATTAAAAATACTTTAGTAGGTTTTTTTCAAGAAAGGACCACTGTGCAGTTTTTAGATAAATTGCACAAGTTGCAAAGTTTTGGGGATATGGTAGTCATCATTAGATGTTTTTGCTACAATGAATGTAACCATTTATAAAACCATTAACTGGTTTCATAACTCGTAACAGATGTGGATAGCAAACTGTGATACAATAACCTGTAGGTGGTGCTCTAGGCCTGTGTGTATATCCCATCTGTAACTATATTGTTGTCATTCCAGTGCCTACTCCTCCAGGTGAGCTCAGGACTGAGCGGAGCACAAACTCTCTGAACATCAGCTGGGATAAACCGCTCCTCATGAGCTCAGTGTCACATTACTTCCTCTTGCAGTACAGCAACAGCACACTCATTACAAACTCAATGAACTGCAGCCAAAACTACACCTCTTTGACAGGACTCCGTGCAGGTGTCAAGTACAACATCACTGTAAAGACTGTTGGTGCACTGGGATATTTGAGCGCTCCTCAGAATCTCACTGCATATACAAGTAAGCAATGTACTTGTATGTTTCCCTCTTTTTATGTTTCTTTGAAAGAAGACCTCAGTTGAAATATTTGAAGCATTGCCCTGAATAAATTACATTTACAGAGTTAAGTTTTTGTCTGGTCTGTGCACCTGGACTTAGTGGGAAAAGATGGTGCATTCTTATATTCATTAACATTTATTTAAAAAAAAATGTATTCGAGATGGTTTAACTTCTTAAATGTTAAGTACACCCACAAATTACAATTCAATCATTATTTAATCATCTTTGAAACTCAAATGATGATAAGGTAATTTAATATTCTCTCAGTATTTTTGTTCACATATATATTATGAACAGATTTAACTTCGAAATGTCCTTGCTTGGCGCCAAGAACAAATGAGGTTTGTTCTTGCATATCAAGCTAGTATTGTTGACTTTCCGTTTTTCGTATATGATGTACTCAGAGTATGTGCATTGATCAATGTTTATATTTAAATAAAAGCAATAGAAGATGGTTTACTTTAAAGTGTTTTTATGAACTTTTTGAAGCTTTCAAATTTAGGTTCTGTTAAATTATAATGGTCCGATAAAAATTATGAGACTATAATTCAAATATCTCCATTTGTGTCCCGAAAAAGAATTGAAGTCGTTTGTGGGTTTGCAATGACATAAGGGTGACTAAATGAAAAGAATTTAAATTTTGGGGTGAACCATCCTTTTCAGGAACATAAAAATGTGTTCATTGTATATTTCATTGGTTAATGGAGTCTGTTACAGAAGAGGACCTTTGGCCCTATATAGCCCATTTTGAGCCGATCATTGCTGAAGGATAAGTGTGTGTGTTTTTTTTTGTTTTTTTTGTCAATGATTTTCAGATCCTACTGCTGTAAGAGATGTGAGAGTAAATGGATACACTGAGACCAGTATAACTCTGAGTTGGCAGCAGTACGATGATCTGCAATCAGCTTATTCCTACCTGCTCACCTTCACACACCCCAATGGCACATCTGACCAAAAGACTGTGAGTAGCACCACAGCGCAGCTACTGTCACTGCAGTCAGCTAGTCAATACAACATCAGCATTATCACACAGACGAAAGGCGGCACCAAGTCTGATCCCCGGTTTATAACGGCCTGCAGTAGTAAGTAACTACATTGCACAACAACACAGTACTATGTATATTCTTATCACATTTCATGCTGTCACATCTGCACTACAGTCAGTTGTATGTTTGATTTCTAGAGCCGTTTCCGGTTTCCAATGTGAGATCCGTGGTCCTGAATATTTCTGCCGTGAGGCTGAGCTGGTCCCGTCCTCAGGAGTACCGTGATGGGATTTCCTACCAAGTAGTGTTGTCAAACTGCACAGAAAACAGTAGGAACTTGTCTACTTCCTCTGAAAACATTACAGTACAAGACTTGCAGCCTGGCACATTGTATCAGTTCAGTCTATATAGTCTGGCCTGTGGCATTCTGGGAGAACCTCTGAACATCTCTGTCATCACAAGTATGTGCTCCCACTCCAACAAGGAGAATTGAACACAAATACTCCCTTTGACAATCTGGGTAATTATTGCTCTTGAAGAGACACTTTACTTCATCATTCTCTCTCCTCAGAGCCCTCTACAGTGATTCCCAATCTAGATAATCAAGGCTCTAATCACTCAGTCTTAGTGACATGGGATCATCCTGTTGGTGGGCTGGACCAGTACATTCTGAACATCAGCAGTGATGGATGGAGCGACTCTACAGTTCTCAATAGCACTGAACAAAATCACACCTTCACTCAACTAAAAGCAGGAACTGTCTTCGTAGTCACACTCACAACGGTCAACGCAGCCTTCCGGGAAACATCACCCTCAGTAAAAATGGCAACTTGTGAGTATTCAACCCCAAACTTTAGATTTTGACAAATAAGCATGCACCATACTGGAGTGTAGTCTTATGTAGTATAGCTTATGATTGTGTATGTTTCAGATCCAAACAGACCAGGAGAGATTAAGAATTTGGTAAAGAGCAATCATTCAGTGTTGTTTCAATGGGCCGAAGCTCAGGATATGACAGCTGGCAGCTATAACTACAGCCTGACATACTGTTCCAGCACCACCACAGGCCTATATTTCACTCCTAATACCACCTTCCTTTTGGACGGCTTGCGATCTGGAACATCCTATAATGTTTCTGTGGCTACTGTAGGACCAATGGGTTTCCAGAGTGAATCTGCCAAATACATTGTAACCACCAGTAAGTTCAGCACTTAGTGGTATGGAAATTATAAATCTTTAATTTACATTAGGACACATTAAATGATCAAAAGTGACATTAAAGGAACTTCAAGATTAAAGATTTCTATTTGAAGTAAATGCTGTTCTTTTGAAAATCTGTTGAAACTGTTTTCAACATTTGTAAAATAATAAATAGTAAATAAATTCTGACATAATTAAAATTTCAAGTGAACTGTGTCAGAGAGTTTCCATTTACATTAAACTTCCATTGATATGTGCATTGAGATCTTCTCTAAAGTCCTCATCCTACCATCTGCATTTGTTTTCAGAGCCTAATCCTGTCCAAAACCTACAAGTTCATTCCACAACAAAAAATGCCATCTCTGTAGTTTGGGCAGGAGTGGAAGATGTCCCGAATTATGTAGTGAGTGTGAGTGTGTATAGTAAGAAGGTTGAGAGCAGCACAACCAGTTCAAACAGCATGACTATACACAATCTGACCCCTTCAACACAATATAACATCAGTGTGCAAAGCAGCACTTCTGACAACACAGAGGGAGAAGCTGTGTCGCTGCAAGCATGCACAGGTCAGTGCAAACCCACTATACTAAATGGTTATATTCTGTATATATACAGTTCTAAAGAACATAGACTGTATGATATTTGCATTATTCAGTAATCTTGTGCTGTATGTGTAGTTATCTAGCTTGCTCAAACATTATTTAGTTTGGTTAAGTTCATTAGACATTGTTCTGAATGTCCTAATTCAAAAAAGGATTATCTTTGGTGTGTTTTTCTGTGTTCAGATGCAGCACCAGTGGACAGTGTGATCTGTACGGGTCCTAATTTAACCGTACCAATGCTCAGCCTCTCATGGAGCCCTCCTCTTGGTGGATACCTGGGCTTTGAAATCAAGCTGGTTGACTTATCTAAAGAGTTAGAGTGGACTCAAACCACCAATCTAAAATACAACTTCACCGGACTCAAGTACAACAATCAGTATAATGCAATGCTCTGGACCCTCGGCTGTGGGAACAAAAGCACAGTGAAGGAGATCACCTGTATGACCGGCTTCACAAGTATGGATAGCTATATCTGTTAAGCATTTTGTTTTTATATGTGTGTATATCACATATTTCTTGTTTTTCTGTTTGTAGGACCTTTTGTACCTAAAATGACAGCAGTGGCTGTATCTGAGCTACAGTACAACAAGTTTACTTTAGTTCTTGGTAAAGACATCTTTAATGACACGAATGGTCTTGTGATCTATTATGGCGTGCTTGTCTCCGATGGCACTGATGGTATGTCTAATAAACCTTCCTTTGTATCTCTGCCATTTTACTCAGCAAAATATCACTATATTATTTTAAATATTCATTATTATTATTATTACAATTTAAAATAATTGTTTTTTATTTTAATACATTTTAAAATGTAATTTATACCAGATATCAAAGCTGCATTTTCCGCATCATTACTCTAGTCTTCAGTGTCACAGGATCCTTCAGAAATCATTGTTATATGCTAATTTGCTGCTCAAGAAACATTTCCTCTTATTATTATTATTAATGTTGAAAATATTTGCTGTTTAATATTTTTGTGTAAATCCATTTTTTTTACAGGATTATTTGATTAATAACTGCTTAATTAACTGAAAACTCAAAAGAACAGCATTTATTTGAAATGGATCTTTGGTATCATTACTGTCACTTTTAATTAATGTAATGCATTGTTCCTGAATACAAGTATACATTTAATTTATGCATTATACAAAAGTATTTTTTTTCCCAATACATATATTAAAAAAAGTCTAATATAATCCCCCCCCCCCCCCCCCCCCCGATATAATTTTATCAGAATTAATTTTATCTAAATTGTCCACTTTAATACCAGTACTCTATTACCATTCTTTTCGGATGTATATATGCTTTTAAATATAATTTAATGTAATGTATAGTGCATATTCTAAAAAAAGAATAGTTGGATTGTGCTCATTGTGTCTTTGATGCACTAAATATGAGTTTTGCCTCCTACAGACTGCAGGAAGACTAACAAGTTGGATCAATGCCTGTTGAACACCTATGAGGACTGGAAAGCAAAGCGGTGCAACACATTCCTGGCTGTTGTCAAATCAACAGGGTCTAGAAGTGTGCAGGACCAAACAATCACCATTGGAGATGAAACTATATGGAATAGTTACAAAAATGGAGAACTAAATGCCAAAGGCAGTTACAAGTAAATCAATACACTTCCCATAGTGATGCATATATTAAAGCCCAGCCCAATTATATCAATGTTTGGGTTATTTCCAATCACTAAACTAAGCTGAACTACTGCTCTTTGTCCCAAATGCCTCCTGATGCTGGTTCCATTGTCTGGGCTGTGTTGAATCACATAACATTGTTTTGTTGTCATGTGTTTGACTTTCTTGCAGTTTTGCTGTCATCACTTTCACACATCTGGAGATGAATAACCATTTAGTGGATGTTAAGAATTCATACTACTCCATATCTGAGTTTTATCAAAGTCCCATTATTCTGCCAGAGAACCCAGGTAACAACCGGGAGACTTTCTCTCAATATTTAAAGTACTTTCTACATCGCACCTGCATTTTAACAGTAACACATCCCTGGTAATGTTTGTGTATATGACAAGCACATTTTCATTCAGAGTACATAATCAGATGAGATTACTATTATTACCTTTCAAAAATATTGTATTAAGAATAAAAAAATAAATTCCCAATATAGTTTTTTTTATTTTTTTATTAACGTTTTAACAAGAATTGTGCCAGTGAATTTGTTACTTACCCGAATCTAAAACTCTAATGAGTGGGCTCAAAAAAATCGCTCCATCTGCAACTGCCACAAGTGAAAAACTTTAACGTGCATATATAAATTGTATTAATTCCATACAGTTTTATTTTTGTTGACTTGACTGAATTGTTTGGTCTTTCTCCATCTTTCAGTGGTAATTGGAGGAGCAGCTGCAGGAGTCGGTTTTGCTGCTGTTCTTGTTGTAATCGTCATCGTGGTTGTGTTGTGTAGACGGTAAGACATTTTACAGATCTCATGCATGATTCTTGATGTTTGGAGTGTTTTAATGGTTTGATTTAAAGTTTGCATTACAGATGATAGATTTAGAGGATTTAAAGGGATAGTTCACCCCAAAAAAATAACATTCTGTCATCATTTTCTCACCCTCCAATTGTTCCAAACCTCTATGATTTTTTCTTCTGCTGCTGCTACTGTCCCTTTAAGATTACCTTTTCCTTTGTTCCCCCAGTCTGGTAGATATGTGCTGCTAGATTCCTTAGAGAGTGTTCCTTGAGTCTGTTTTTATGTATTAATAGACAGTGGCAACTAGATAATCGCAATTGTGCTCTCAATATTACAGGAAGCAAAGAAAAGATGATTCTACTAGTGTTCCTATCCACTCTCTTAGGTCAGTATACTGATCTCCTTTTAAACAACATAATACACACTGGGAAAAAAATATAGAGAAAAATATGAAATATCAATCTATAAAAATATAACTTTTTAATAATTGTTGTTTTGTTTCTTACAGAAACAAAGTGTAAGTAATCATACATATTTGTTTACTCTCTTTTTTGTGCATATATTCATGATTTGACTGAATATTTTTTACTACGTCTGTGATTTGAGATGGGAAAGAGTGTGAAATGTTGTCTCACACAAGCAATGGTGATTGAACTTGGAAAAAAAGGTCTTTTTCTGTAAAGTTTATTTTCATATATTTTTGTATTTGCATTGCATAATATACTGCATTATGCTGTTTAAATGCAGTGTTCTGTGGTTCTTGTACAGTTTAAATCCTGTTTTATCCTGTTTTTTAATGGTGTCACAGGAGTGATCCAATAAGGGTGGAGGATTACGAGGCTTACTACAGGAGGCAAAGGGCTGATTCCTTCTGTGGATTTGCTGAAGAATTTGAGGTGATTTGAAATTTTTTCGGTAAATTTACAACTGATCAACTTTAATAATAAATAATGATTGCAACTAGATTTCCAGACCACCATTACATCACCATAATTTTTGGATGCAATGTCTGATTGGTTTGCTTTGACCATGTTGTGTTCCTCTTCATTCGGAAATGATTGCTTTATTATTACAGATGTTTAATGATTTATGTAAATGTAGTAAAATCAATTGATACAGAAAATAAATGTTTGGCTAAATAAACGTGTGTGTGGTTGTAGGATCTAAGGCCGGTTGGGATAAATCAGCTGAAGACTGTTGCTCTGGCCCCTGAAAACAAAGCCAAGAATCGTTATAACAATGTGCTGCCATGTAAGAACCTCTCAACTCAGTGCTTACCTTCATGAAGTTAAAGATCAGTTACAGAACACGTTACAGAACACCAAGTTCCTTCCACATCTAGTCTGTGCTGGGCATATTTATAATTGTTAACGTCTTCTCAATAGATGATGCATCTCGTGTCAAGCTCTCTGTGCTCGGCAGCCCATTTGATGACTACATCAATGCCAGCTACATGCCGGTAGGAAAAACTACAAAAAAAACATTAGTTCTTTACACAGTTTTCACACTAACTGTGTGATATTTCCAGGGTTACGTATCAAAAAAGGAGTTTATCGCAGCCCAAGGGCCACTGCCCTGCACTGTCAATGATTTCTGGAGACTGATCTGGGAGAAAAATGTGCACACTATTGTCATGCTCACCAAATGCAACGAACAGGGACGGGTACAGTATACATTCATTCTTTATGTATATAGCATATGCAAGTTCTCGTTCATGTCTTCTGGCACTTGAATGTATAAATTGGCTCGGCTTAAATGAGTTTCGTTTAAACACAGATAGCAATGTGTGTTGTTCAGGTCTCGCTCGCGCGATATCAACAACCAGATGATGACAGCGTTAAATGACTGGTCATATTCAAGCATCTGGTACTCATATTGAACAACGTTTACAAAGAGTGACAGTTTTGTCCACGTTTTCTTTGGATCATTACTGTTGTTATGTATTGGGCAGCCAGAAAGTATATCCATCGTCAGAAACATATATTCATACATAGCCAAACTCTTGTCTGTCTGCATGTTTTGCATGTTATTTTTAAAAAACCATATTATAGATGTGTCGTTAGATTAAAGTTGAACCGTAGGTGGAGAACGGTAGGTTTTTTTTTAAGAGGACCGCTACATACATAGTTAATTTCCTTTTTCAGATTTTGCAATTAAACTTAATGACTTTAAATACATATTCTGTCCCTCTCAGATAAAATGTGAGGAATACTGGCCAGCAGATATAAAACATTTCAACAATCTGACAGTGACGACTACTTCTGAGATCTCATTGGAGGACTGGACTTTACGTGACTTTGAAGTGAAAAATGTAAGTCTATATTTATATTACAGCTAGACCCAGGCTGCTGTAGCACTAAATGACACCCGTATGTTACACTGACAATGTTTTGTGTAACGCATGGGTCTGTGTTTTATTCATTTTTTCATACTTTGTTTGTGCCTATACTTTTTGTACATATGCATTTTATTTATGGATTATTTATGATGAAAAAATACCATGCATTTTAATACATTTATAAATCAAACAAAGTACATCACAAATCCATAGGAAGACACAATTATCTAAATGTGTACTATGTTTGTAATATCTTGGAACCCCCATACATGCAAAGATGTGTTTAGCTGTATATGGGTATCTGTCCACTCTAAAAATGTTGGGTTGTTTTAACCCAATGTTGGGTCAAATATGGACTAACCCGGCAATTGTTTTTTTCTATCCTGCGGTTGGGTTAAATATTTGCTTAAGACAACCCAATCACTGGGTTAAAACAACCCAACTGCTCGGTTAGTCCATCTTTGACCCAACATTGGGTTGTTTTTTTCCTTTTTTTTAAGAGTGTTTAGTCCAGGGCCGTAACCACCATAGGCTCTAATTATCCCAATAATTAGAAATAATTAGGGGGGGGTGAAATGCTGTTTCATGCATACTGAGATTTTTACACTGTTAAAGACTTGGATTCCCATCCTAAACATAGACAAAGTTTCAAAAACTAATGTTGGACGTTTGATGGAGTATTTCTGTGTCAAAAATACTCCTTCCGGTTTCTCACAAGTTTCGGCGAGTTTTTTTCGAGTATGGGTCTACTTGATGTTAATAAGAGCGGAAGGTCCTTGTATGGGCCGTACGGGCTCTTCTCCCGGTAGGGTGCGCGTGCGCGTGACTAGAGCACGCCGTAAACAGTCTCTCAGCTGCAGATCCAGTCGTCCGTGAACACTTATGTGGCGCCACGCTTCTCTTTATTCCTATGGGTGACGTCGAGCGACTTCAACGCTTCAGCACAGCATTCCGGGAAGGCAGCGCTGCATTTGAACCGATTTGAACGCAGAAATGACGGGAAGCTTCACAACATCGTTTCAGTTGCGTCTCAAAATGGATTTACACGCCACTGCTGTCAGGACTTTACCAAATCATACCAAAGAAGTGTGTTTTTGACGGAGCAGTCCAAGCGATAAAGGTTCAGTCCTGCTTTGGAAGCAGCCGGTGAGTTAACTTAAACTGCTTCAAATGTCTCTGCTTTTGGCTACGGACGCATGAGTAAACATCAGTAAACGACACGATCGCGTGCTTCGTCATTCAAATGCGCTAACGGTTACTCCATTGTTGTTCTGTATAACGTTACAGTATTCTGACGTGCAAAACCGTTTTGCTTGCTACTTCTAAGGTCTAGTCGCATACAATAGTCCATAAACCGAATCATGTCCTCATACACTGCGAGTAAAGACACAGAAATGTGGAGAGGCCATTAAATACAGTAACTTACATACCACAGAGACGGACGTCCTGATGTCGCCGTTTCTCCTGTTCAATTTATTTCTGCCTCAGATTTGATTCTGGATCATTATCTGTATTAGCTGAGATAGCGATGGGTTTCTCCACGCTTGAGGACGTCACCGCTTTGCGCGCTTGTCATTCTTTAGCTCCGCCCACACGATACGCCTCCAGGTGCTCGTTTTTTTCCGGAAAGACTCGGTACAGCCCATATTTCTTTTATAACTATTATAAAACTAAAGACTTTTCGGAGATATGAAGGATGCAATACTACTCTATAGGTACTCAAGATTGACATGAGATTGACTGAAACTGAGTGTTTCACCCCCCCTTTAATGTTGTTCTCCCGTACATACTGCACTGTTTGTTGTTTGTTGACAGTTGAAAGTTTTTAAGACTGGTCTGCCTGAATGGTCTAACAGTGCTTGTCTATGATGACCAATCGGATTAAAAGAAGATGTGGCTTAATGTTCACTGAAGATGAGTGAATTACAACGCGGCACTTTGTTTTTACAGTGAAAGTGTATGTGCGTGATATAAGTAGATAAACATGTTGCCAATATTTGCCAACTGTTTTATAATGGATATGTTTAAAGCAGCACTAGGTAACTTTTCAACCTTCATAATATATTTTCAAGACTCTTGTGATGATACATTGACTTACAATAGGTGGAATGACATGTCTGCCATAGCTTGACGGGGTCTGTATCGTTTTTAATCGTACTTTTAAAGTTTGGGATTTGCGTAGTAACCCGAGAACAAAAAGAACTACAAAATTAGACTTTACGGCAAATACGTCACTTTCACCACCACCACCACTTCCTTAAATTCAGACGTGCGAGCCCAACTATCGTTTGTTTGTCGGATGTTATAGTCATGTCCGAAGCTACACAGAAAAATAAGAAAGCAAAGGTTTTGTTGGAGGAAAGCAATATGAGGAAACGAGAAAGTGATCGGATTAAAGGCAGGACGAGGATCAACATTGGACCAGCGTTTGCTCATTGGCGTGAGCTGAAGGAGGCGTGCCCGACCGATGCTGACTTGGCTGTCATGCTTGCTATGTTTATTACCTACCACTCAAACATTGAACTGAAGTATCATAGATTCTGTAAAACGGTAACCAATAAATGAAGCTACTATGATGACGCTGGCTTGTAAACGCGAGCATTGCGATCATTGTGTTTGAAAAAAATAAAACCCATGAAATTATATTCATATGACATGCTGAAACTTACCACTGTACCTGGGATGAAGACATTTCACACGCGACAAGCAGAACAACTGCATGTGAACTCCTCCTGCAGTGTTCAGGGTAAAACTGTTAGTGATGTGCGGATCTGCTTTTTTACCAACCTGCGGTTCCCGCTTTTATGAAATTATTTGGCCCACCCCGCACCACTGTATATACTTTTACAACCCGCCACGCACCCGCGACCATTAAATAGACATACGGGGTCAGCGGGTTATGAGAGACTCATCACTAGTTCAGGGCTATCATGGTTGTCATGTCAACAAATGCACACGCGCATCCCCTGATGTAGGATGACAGAGTTTACGACAATAGTCGAGGACTATATTTTTTCCCAACAGTAGGGGGACCCCCTAATTAGACCAGGAACTTATTTTAACATTCTTATTTATTTAATCCCTTAAATCCCTTTTAATCCTCTAATTACTTAATTTCATAAAATAAAAACACCAGTGACCAGCCCTGTTCAAGACAATACTGGACTTGAATTGGTGTAAATCTGTGGCAGAATGATAGCACCACATATTGGTCTGGCATGCATACTACATCGTTTTGAGTAGGTTTCAGTGGTTTTGTTTGTACACAAATATTTCTTAAGACAACAGCATGCTTATAAAAAGAAAAAAATTAGAACGAGGAATAAAGAAAACCATAGGAAAAGCTCTGGCTTTGTGTGGATGTGGCCTTAGTGTTATGTCTTAAATGTAAGATTATGCCTCATGTACAGCAAATGTTTTGGGATAAATGATTTCTGTCATGACAGGTGAAAACAGCAGAGGCTCGCTCAGTTCGTCACTTCCATTTCACTGCATGGCCAGACCATGGAGTTCCTGAGACCACTGAGCTTCTCATCAACTTCAGACACCTAGTCCGAGAACACATGGACCAGTACTCAAGACATTCACCCACACTTGTGCACTGCAGGTACCTGAACAGTTCCTGAACTCTTGAATATACAAATAAGTCTACTCAACACTGTCATATTATTATACTCCCACAAAGAAAAGTGTCATTTTCTGGATCATTTTTATTTTCCTAACACAGTGCCGGTGTGGGCCGGACGGGAACCTTCATCGCCATTGACCGTTTAATCTTTCAGATCGAGCGGGATGGTGTAGTGGATATATATGGGATCATCCACGATTTACGCATGCACAGACCACTCATGGTGCAAACAGAGGTACATTCATTAACACATCTCTCTCTCTCTGCGTTGTTTGTATTTATACACCTTATTCTTAGCGTAAGCGCGTGTGTGGCCATTTTAACATGAATGTGTTGAGACTTCCGGTCTCCCCCGCTTCGAGTTAGTTTAGCTGTAGACTGTAAACTGTTCATCATGCTGCCTGATATTACAAACTGTTACTTGTTATTTTAATGTATTATTACACAGAAAATAGCTTACCTTCATGTTGAAAAATAAGGTGGATATATTTTTTTTATTACTGTTTTGTAAGCCATAATTAGGATCTTATTCTCTAACAGTGCAGGCACTTACATTCTCTATTTTTGCAGGATCAATATGTGTTTCTTAACCAGTGCGCCATGGACATCATCAAGTCTCGGACTGGAAACAATGTAGATTTAATCTACCAGAACACAGCTGCACTCTCTATTTATGAGAACTTTGAGCCCTTGAAAAAACCCAAAAATGGTTACCATAAGGCCTGACCGTCTGTCTACCTTCAACAGTTCGCTGCACGGGTGTAAATTAAACCTTTTTTTTTCTTCTTTTTTTAATGGAGTTTTATTTAAAGAGGAAAGTATATATTTATTAAGAAGTTTGTTTGTAAAGGTATATATATATATATATATATATATATATATATATATATATATATATATATATATATATATATATATATATATATATATATATATATATATATATATATATATATATATATATATATATATATATATAATATTTTTTATGTTTTTTTATTTTAAATCAAATACAGAAATGTAGCTGCAGGGATGTTTTTTAAAGGTTTTCATAGAATATAGTCAATAATGTTTCAGTTCTGTAAAATGGCATCATAAAAATGTAATTTCCTCTGACATTAGGCTACAGGTGAAATGAAGAACATGAATAGAAATACAGAATATACCTGTGAACACATCACATATGACTTCATCATTAGACAGTAACACTGCATTACTACTTCACTGCAGCAGTAGTGAAGACAAAAAGGGGTTATCAAAACCCCTCTCCTGTGATTTTAATAGAGCAACTAATATTGGCATTAGCCTGTAGGCTGGTAAATAGTTGACAATGTGCAGGAATGCTGTAGGTTGTATGTGAGCTGTGTTGCCAGGATGCTGTTTTTTGGTTTGTGTTTTCAAAATTTCACAGGCCAAAAGTCAACATTAAATAGAAAATAAGGACAATAAGTTAGCAAAGAATGGTAGCGATCTCTTTGGTTTGTTTCTGGAATTGCTTATTCTCAGTAAAGATACACCCTGACCGGTGTTCCTGGATTGTAAATGTTTTATTTTTCCTTTTATAATCAGGTCAGTTTAGTATATGACTACTGACAAGTTATTATGAAAAGGTTTTCAACTCAGAATTCAGAGGTACGGTGTGATTCAGTACCATATTTATGCACTTAAATTGTTATATTTGTAAATAATATATTTTGTTCAAACTGAACTTTCAAACTATTTTTTAGTGTTGTTCAATGGATTTTATGCTTGTGTGGTATTAATATTCTGCAATTTCCAGCATTATTTTTGATTAAATTATTTAGTGATACTCTGTTGGTAAAAAAAACCAAACAACAACAAAAAAATGCATACAGGTGAACTGTTTTATATTAGGATTAAAAAAAAGCTGCACTTTATTTCACATTTTTGTGGTGATTTGTGTGTGTGTGTTGGGGGGGGGCTCTCTTGTCAAATAATTCAGTCCTGGTATTATAGATTTTGTATGTTTTATTTAAGTACAATATATGTTGTATACAATTTAAATATAAAACTATTTCAGGTAACATAAATTGGCCAAAAGCAATGTTTGACACAGTTTTATGTTTTAAAACCCTCAAGAAATGTGAGATGCTTGTGAAAGAGTTTTTTTTTTTTTACTTAAAAAATTGAGAAGATCATTAGTGCAATTGTACACATTCACTTTCATCAACAAATCCTACACTGTCTAACCTTTGCACTACTTTGAACCAGTCTCATCAGCGGAGCTCTCTAAAATGAATGGAGGTAGCTGCAGCCTGCATGGATATTCTCCTTCCTCTTCTTTTCCTACTGAGAGTTCTAACCTAACAGCTATAAATAACAGCTCTTTGATGAGTGGAGTTGAGTACAATTCTTCATCACTTGTTTAAAAATAAACTAAATTGGAGCATGCACTATATTATAGCTATAGGTCTGTTTCTAAACTGTCTTTTATTTTAGAGAAAGTGGTCTACTTACAGCTTTACTCATATTTTAATTATTTTAATATTTTAGACTTTTTCCAGTCAGGCTTTAGGACCTGTTACAGCACCCAATCTGCATTGCTTAAGGTTATGAATAATAAATAATAATACATTTTATTTATGATGCACTTAATATTTAACAAAATCTCAAAGTGCTACAGAATTAAAAACAATCAACAACAATATATAAATAAGTAAATAACTAAAATAAAATAAATAAAACTGAAAAATTAAGAAATAACAAGTCAATTAAAAGCTCTGCTAAAAAGGTGGGTTTTAAGACCAGACTTAAAAGCATTTACAGTCTGTGCGGTCCGCAGGTGGTCAGGGAGAGCATTCCACAGACTGGTAGCTGAGCAGAAGGCCCGATCTCCCATAGTACGGAGGATAGGAGGGCGCGTCACCATGAATATAAGGGTGTTTCTGCAACTACGGGCACTTTTGACTATCCCAATTTTTAAAAAATCAACCTTTTTGAATTTACATTTTAACCATCATGGTCTGTAATACACATAACAATGTACACAAAATGTAATGTAGTCGTTAAGATTTTAATCTGGAACATGTTTATTTTTTATGTTTTTGGGGTCATCTTCTTAAAAAGTGTCCTTACCGCAACGTTACAATAACGTTCATTTCATACATTTTCCTTTATTTGTTTCTAAAAAAAAAAATCATATTTAAATAGCTTTTTCAAATTTTACACAGTTTTGTAAATACTGATATAAAAATGATAATATACAAAATAGGGAATTTCATGTTTTTTTCTATGCCATGTAAAAAATTTACAGTAACCTTAGATGTCAATTGTCTCCATACGCACAAAATTTAACATTTATTTTTTTTTGTAACAGATTTTGCAATTTCAATGTGTAAATCATGTCAGCTTAAGTGTTAAAATATTTTTTTTGCAAATGAAAATGTGAAAAAAATAGAAAAAGAGCAGTGCTGCAGTAATGACATCTTGTGTCGGTAAGGACACTGTTAAAGTGCCACGAAATCAAAAACAGGCTAAAGAACAACAGTAAAAGAAACAGGTATTGCATGCAAGATACTGCAAAACTAGTACTAAATAACTCTTTTAATTAACTCTTTTAACTACTTTAAAAACATTTACATTTAATCATTTAGCAGACGCTTTTATCCAAAGCGACTTACAAAAAAGGGGAGAGCAATAGAATCAACGAAACAAACAAGGCCAACAACCTGTAAGAGCTGTAAGAAATCTCAGTTAATTAGCACAGTACACTATTTTTTTTTTTTTTTTTTGGGACAAACAAACAAAAATTAATGGATAGTTAAGTGCTAAAAACATTGTCTCCTAAAGTTGATGCTGCACAAACCTTAGTAATAAAATAACACAAACCCATAGCACTATCAACATCTCACCATAACATTTTTTTCTCATTAATGTACACACAGCACCCCATAATGTCAGAAAAACACAGAATTGTTGAAATTTTTGCAGATTTATTAAAAAAGAAAAACTGAAATATCACATGGTCCTCAGTATTCAGACCCTTTCCTCAGTATTTAGTAGAAGCACCCTTTTGATCTAATACAGCCATGAGTCTTTTTGGGAAAGTTGTTCACACCTGGATTTGGGGATCCTCTGCCATTCCTCCTGCAGATCCTCTCCAGTTCTGTCAGGTTGGATGGTAAATGTTGGTGGACAGCCATTTTCAGGTCTCTTCAGAGATGCTCAATTGGGTTTAAGTCAGGGCTTTGGCTGGGCCATTCAAGAACATTTTAAGGGTCATTGTCTTGTTGGAAGGTGAACCTTCGGCTCAGTTTGAGGTCTTGAGCACTCTGGAGAAGGTTTTCGTCCAGGATATCCCTGTACTTGGGCGCATTCATCTTTCCCTCGATTGCGACCAGTCATCCTGTCCCTGCAGCTGAAAAACACCCTCACAGCATGATGCTGCCACCACCATGCCGGTGATATTTTTCTCCACACATACCGCTTAGAATTAAGGCCAAAAGTTCTATCTTGGTCTCATCAGACCAGAGAATCATTATTTCTCACCATCTTGGAGTCCTTTAGGTGTTTTTTTTAGCAAACTCCATGCAAACTTTCATGTGTCTTGCACTGAGGAGAGTCTTCCGTCGGGCCACTCTGCCATAAAGCCCTGACTGGTGGAGGGCTGCAGTGATGGTTGACTTTTACAACTTTCTCCCAGCTCTGCATCTCTGGAGCTCAGCCACAGTGATCTTTGGGTTCTTCTTTACCTCTCTTACCAAGGCTTTTCTCCCCGATAGCTCAGTTTGGCCAGACGGCCAGCTCTAGGAAGGATTCTGGTCATCCCAAACGTATTGCATTTAAGGATTCTGGAGGCCACAGTGCCAAGTGGAGCAGAAATATTTTTGTAACCTTGGCCAGATCTGAGCCGTGCCACAATTCTGTCTCTGAGCTCTTCAGGCAGTTCCTTTGACCTCATGATTCTCATTTGCTCTGACCTGCACTGTGAGCTGTAAGGTCTTATATAGACAGGTGTGTGGCTTTCCTAATCAAGTCCAATCAGTATAATCAAACACAGCTGGACTCAAATGAAGGTGTGGATCAAGGATGATCAGAAGAAATGGACAGCACCTGAGTTAAATATATGAGTGTCACAGCAAAGTCTCTGAATACTTAGGACCATGTGATATTTCAGTTTAGATTTTTATAAAAATCTGCAAAAATGTCAACAATTCTGTGTTTTTCTGTCAATATGTTATATATATATATATATATATATATATATATATATATATATATATCATATCTATATATATATATATATATATATATATATATATATATATATATATATATATATATATATATATATATATATATATATATAATATATATTTCAGTACTAATACTGTCATTTAATTTAAAAAGAATGTAAAGTAAACCTTGAATTTGTCTCTACCGCGACACAAGGTCTTTACCGCAACACCTAAATTTGCTGCGGTAAAGACATGTTGCGGTAATGACATTTTTGCTAATATTTTAGCTAATTGCAGCTAGCAAGGCCTACTACATTAGTTTTGACTCTTAGCATCTTAATATACAATAATTCAACAGTAATTTACATTTATTTTTTGAATGTAGTCCAAAATACACAGTTATTAAGCTGAATGATAAGGACGCACAATAAATACTAGAGCAGAAAAGATCATGTTTACCTTATTTTTTTGGCATCTTCTGAGTGAGGTAGTGTGGTGGCCCAGTTTGTCAGCAATGTGCTCAAGTGATAATTTCTGTTTCTATAAAAACTAGACTTGTTTGTGTTTGATGACATTTCATAATAAAAGTTTTTTTTCATTGTTGCGGTAAGGACTCAAAAGTGTGGGACAGGCACATTTAGTTTAAAAAATCATAAAAATGATCAGTAAATAATACAAATAATTTTAAGATGATTTAAATGAATCTGTATATTAAACAAGTCCATTTGAAATAATATCAAATTTTAATTAAATTAGCTTATGTTATGTATCTCAACATTGAGACCACAGGTGTGGGACACTAACAAAAATGGTGTTTTGAGCTATAAACGCTTCATAATATTATATTAAATCACATTACTCAGTAATTATATTTTTTGTCAAGGTGTGTAATGGCACTGAATATATTTATAAAGCATTATATGACAAATTTTAACATAAATCTAAAATTTCACTGCTGGGACTTAAAAGTGCCCGTAGTTGCAGAAACACCCATAAACGTGTGCACATTTTTGCGATTCATTTCATACAAAAGCGCCCCCTAATACCCCCATTCACTATTCCTTACATTAGGCTTGATTTTGTTGAATGTTCAATGTAAAATACAATTTAACTGATAGCAATTAGATTTATTTCAAGTATCCTACTAACTGTTAGACTATTTACATATGCATTTGGTAGAATTAGTAATGAATCAATTTCCTTAATGGTTAGGGATTTAAAAATGTCCCGTGACATAATTCAGGTTTATGAAATGACGTTAATATTTTTTGCTGCAGAGGAATCGTTTCTAAATGGTTTTGTTGTGGGCCTCAGACCTGTATTGGGTCTGACAAACACCCCCGGAAGAAAAAAGTATTTAATATAACAATAATAATAATAGCCTAATAAATATCTAAGAAAAATATAGGTAGAATTAGTGCACTGCAATGTAAAATAAATAAAATGTATGCCTTTATTTCTTTACGTAAGGTTTACACATTTTGCCTTTTGTTCAACAACTTCGATTGTTCTCTCGGTCAGACTCTGGTCAGTTTATCTAAATTCATTTCCCGTTTAGTCAGTCACATGTGTTTGTAGGTTTGTTGACGGAGTCACGCCTCCAGTGTTCACGACACAGAGAGGAGGAGGAATTTCCTCGACGTTATCCACAACAAAATGGCGAGTATTAATGATTTTCTTTTAGCACTTCATACACCAATATACGTTTTACACTTTTATTTCTCATAACCATAACCAAATCCGGTTAACGTTACTTGGTATTTGCCACAACATTTGTAGTCGGTCTCATAACGGTAGCAACAAGTTATGGGCGGAGATGAGAAGCCTGCAGATTTGTATGAAGTATTGTAAGTCTTTATGTTTTATTTTATTTTATAAATGTAATAGTATTTTGTTATATATTTCCATATAACCATATACCCCACCCTTTTTCCCACCGGAGTGAGCAGAACTTCAGCGAAACTGAAATAGACTTTAACTTGTTGAGAGGCTGAAGACTGTTCGAAGTTCAGGTTGACGCGCAGCTGGATTTAACAGTTAACCTTTTCCTCACTTAAATTATGCCTTGTCATTTCTACTATACGGCGGGATGAAGCCGTGAAGTATACCGCCTGTTTACTTGAACCAGTAAAAGTCTTCAGACTCAGAGCAGATGCTATTAGACAAGTTTGAGTTGGAGATCGAGTGGAAAGAGAACTGTCGGGGAATAAAAACCTAAAGCTGAGATCTAAGTTAATAAAGTGATTTGGATTATGGAACCTGCAGCGAAAAAGAAAGTGATTTACATCACCTACCTCATCGTAGCTCTGGACATCACCTGGCTCTTCCTCCAGTTCTCCATAACACCGGTTTGTCTGACTTCATTCAAAATCATGTTAAATAAAACCACATTTGAGTCAGTCTTTAGCTAAACTCTGGAATCAAACTGCAGACCTCTAGTCTTGTATTAATTTATGTGAACGAATTGTTTTTACACTTACATTTTATATATAATTTTATGTAATATCATTTATATTATAAATTACATACATAAATATATTGGTAACACTTACAACAGTGTTTCATTAGCATTAGTTGACTAAATTAGTTAACATTAACTAATAAACTGCAGTTTTACTGCATTTATTAATATTTAAGGTTGATTTTTAACATTTAATAACAATGCATTTAATTATACATTATTAAAGTCAAAAGTTGTATTTTTTAACGTTAGTTAATGCACTGTGAAGTAAAATGAACAGTGAACAGCTGTTTTTTAAATAATTTGTTTACAGTAACAAATGTATTGCTTATGTTTAGGTCAAGTTAGTTAATGATACATTAACTAATGTTAATAAATGAAACGTGTGAAGTGTTACATTAAAAAGTGTTAAATTCAATACACTTTTGAAGCACTACAACAAGATTCAATTATATACATTTATAGACTACATTTGTAAATATAATATGAGGTATTTTTTATGTATTGTATATTTTCAATATGCATTAATTTATTATTCATTTTTTATTATTCAAGTGATTTTCTTAAGTCACTTAGGATAAAACCTGCGGCTAAATTACTAAATTTAAATGCAACATACATGCTGTATAGTGGATTAAAGCTTGCCTTGATGTTTGGCCTATCTAGTCTGTCTAATCCAGGCTCTTTCAGCTATTCAGAAAGAAAGAAAGAAGGGAGCTATAACCGATGGGTTGCACTGCATGTTCTGTTTTGTCTTCTTTGGAACAGTATTTGGCCAAGAGGCTCGGATTCGACACTATATGGTTCGGGTATCTGCAAACCACTGTTGGAGTGATTCAGCTGCTTGGAGGCCCTATTTATGGAAGGTAAGAATAAACACAGAAAAAGATCTGTGTTGTGTTGGTAGTATAAGGTGTATCAGCAGGAGTGTGAAATTTTGCTCCTGGAGGGCCTGCAAAGTTAATCTCCACCACCAATTAAACCCTCTGAACCAGATAATAAAGTTCTAACTAGGCATACTAAAAACTTCCAGGAAGATGTGTTGAGCTAATCACTGCAGGACAGTGGTCCTCCGGGACAGACTTTGGGCACCCCTGGTGTTTATAGTGTTAATAAATACATGTACACTACACTCAAAAAACGCCTTTTTTAGATTTATGCAGTTTAGTTAATAGTAAAGGTCCATCAAATTTAATTGAATAATCCTTACATATTTTAATTGAATAACTGATTAAGGGTTCTTTGATTATTCAATTCAAAATTTACTATTAATTGAAATGCATAAATCTTAAATAAAAAATAATAATGTATGTATGAAATTATGTACATACATAATGTTTGTAATTATGTGTGCTAAATGAAAATATTTCATTATTTAATATAGTGACTTTATTGTATATAAAGTAGTGATTTCTTTTATTTACATATTTAGATGGGATGTGTGTCATGTACTTGTGTCTGTTCTCAGGTTTGCAGATGTTTTTGGAGCACGCACAGCTCTCTCTGTGTCCTGCTTGGCATCAGTGGTTTATTTCCTACTGTTGACTGTGGCAGACAGCACTTTTATGCTTTTCGTGCACAAACTACCTGCTGTTTTCATGCATGGAATGCCAGGTAGAACACACTCATAAACTCGTACACACACACACACACACACACATAACCTGTACATGAGTACATTTGTATCTGTTTGTGTAGGAGCTCAAATGGTTGTAGCAGATTTGTCAGACAATGAGAAGCGAGCAGATGCCCTTGGGAAACTTGGCCTCTGCTTTGGCATTGGCATGATCACAGGTTCAACACTAGGTGGGACCCTCAGCACACGTTTTGGGTAAGACACACTATAAAGTTTGGGGTGGTATTTTTTTTTTTCAAGGGATACTTCACCGCTTTTTCATATTAAAATATGTTATTCCCTTCACTAAAACGAGTTGATACGGTCTTTCCCTCTCTCATTTCTGTCAATAAGGGGGAGGAATGGATGTGAGGGAGGATTTTTTAGCCGGGTCTTTTTACTGCGCCGAGTCGAAGTATTCTTAGAAGTGCTATTCCGCCATACATTATAGTTCTCCTTTTTAATCCGCTTAGAAAAGCGCCACATTTTATTTTATGTCACCATACTAGGTCATTCTACTATTCGTGTAACTGTTTTTAAATAGGGAAAACGTGGATGTGTTTGGTCGCTTCTAACTTGATTTCTGATTAAGTGCATGCACTCAGACAAGAGAGGTATGTGTTAACTTGTTTTAGTGAAGGAAATAACATAGTTTAATATGAAAAAGTGGTGAAGTATCCCTTTAAGATATCTGCTATGCTCACCAGTGATGAATTTATTTAATCTGTTTTTAATGTATTTAAAAATTGCAATTTGATATATATATATATATATATATATATATATATATATATATATATATATATACTGTTGCTATTAATATGTTAACTCTTACTGATACAGTTGGTGCGTTTACATGCACACCTTTAAGCTGATAACTCACAAATATCAGCTTATTAAAATAATCAGTTTTCCCCGTTGATATGCAAACCAGTAAACTAACAATGCAAGTAAACCGTGTTTGCATGACTTTATTAAAGGTCCCGTTCTTCGCGTGTTTTCGAAGCTTTGATTATGTTTACAGTGTGCAATATAACATGAGTTCATGTTTCGCGTGTAAAAAAACACAGTATTTTTCACACAATTTTCTTATCTGTACAGCGCTGTTTCCTTTGTCCTAAAAAACGGCCTGATGTTTTCCTTGTTCTATGAAGTCCCTCCTTCAGAAACACGTAACGAGTTCTGATTAGGCCAGCGCTTCCCGCGCTGTGATTGGACAGCAGCTTAGCGCCCTTTGCCCGGAAAGGTCCCGCCTCTTACCATAACGGGTAGATACGTGCGCTCAATGTTATTGCAAAAATGTCTATATTGCCTTATCAATTTGAGCCGGAATCAGACCCGGAGAATATCGAAGAGGATCGATTACAACCTGCTCAGGAAAGACTTTTGCTGGATGTTTCAGAATGGTGAGCTGTCTATTCAGTAGTTTAAACTGATCGTTACAACACCAACAATCGATGGAGTCTGAATGAATTACTACACTTTTATATACTAAGTTTTTCGTAGTAGTTTCAATTACCATCTAACGTTAGTTAACAAAGCTAAACAGCATTGCACTTTGTGTAATGAGTTACATAAACTGTTAAACGGACCAGCTTAAATAATAAAATCCACTTACCGGTTGTGCACCATAAACAACGCCTTCTCCAGACAAAGAGGGAACTGCATCATCTTTTAAGAATAATCTTTATGCGAATCTGGCATTAAACTGATTGAGATTGAGGAAGTAGTCCTCAGCAAAATGTGCTGCACATAGTTTTAAATTGTGATTATAATTTTCTGGAACCGAGTTAACCATAAACTGTAGCCACGATCTCTACGTACAGCGTCCGTGGGAAGGCCAAACAAAGGTGATTTGACTCCGGGATGAAAAAACAGCGTTTCAATGGCATGGCGACAAACACTATCTACAAAAACAACGCTTCCTATTCTCGACGTACGAAAGCAAAAGGACCACGCCCCCGAATTTGCGTGTTCTTGTGGGCGGAGGGTTTGTCAACAAACGGTTTTAGTTGCGTCATTAAAGCAGGAAGTGGGGGGGTGTAGTCCAAACCAACTGTTCGCTGTAGGCTTTGAAAGGGAACTTCTGTTAAATAAAATATTTCACTTGGCATTGAACTTTGAGCTTTATAATTTTACAGGTATTATTTATGCTCTAACAGCAACATTACACACTAACTAAAGTTTGAAAGATGGAATCGCAAAGAATGGGACCTTTAATAAATGGGTTATTTCCTTGTTGTGACGTCAAAAATAATAATGTCCATATCTGACTCAGAGTTGTTCAAATGTTATGTCAGTTGTGATGTTAAATAGAGCGTGCACCGTGTCAGCGGGATATGTACGGCTCATATTATCCCTCATGCAGTTCCAGATGTAGCGTTTTGACTGAACCTCTTCTACTTCTGCTGCATGAGAAGAGAACACATCTTTACAATTTTCTGTGTCTTAAAAGAGTCTGCGTTTGTGATATATGTCCTTATTTCATGCAAAACGCTAGCTCTCTCTGTCTGGATGCGTTTAAATCTGCTCTCAGTTTGTGTTTTTGTCGCCTATCACACATGCACACTTGAATAAGCTGAAAGAAAGCAGGTTAATGCGTTTACATGTAGCGACGAATTCAGGGTAAGAGGCAAAAAACTACCTGTCCCGACCGGTTTATGCTTACGCCGTTTATGACCTTACTCCGATAAACCAAAACGGGTTACCGCATTTACATGACCATGTTTATTGTCGGCTTATTAAGCGTAATCGGCTTAAGAACGTGGATGTAAACGCACCCATTGTGTGCTTACTTTAGTACAAAACATTTTGTACTTTTGAAAAACTGTATTCTAAGAAAATGTATTTAATGATTAGAGGAAGACAACACTGATCCAGTACAACACTATTAAAATAGCAATGATTATGTTTTGGTGTTTTGCAGGGAAAAGTTTGCAGCATCTTTTGCAGCTATCGGGAGTTTTGTTTCTTTGCTGTTGGTGTTGAACTTTATCCCTAAACAGACCAAAATGCATGCTGTGCCAGAGAGTGACAGTATGACAAAAACAGACAAACACACAAGACTCACCTAGGCACAGAAGAAATACTCTTGCTGTAGCCTTTTGTATATAAAAAATACTATTGCTGTAGCCTCGTATATTTTAAAAATACTTCTGTCTGTGTTTAGAGAAGAGAGCATCAAAGTCCGTGTTTAATCTGGGGGAGATCACTAGACTGATGAAGTTTCCAGGTGTTGCAAAGACATTTACAGTGAAGATTATGTCTGGATTGCCATCAGGTAAACACATACTGTATATTAAAGGGTTAGTTCACCCAAAAATGAAATTTATGTCATTAATGACTTTAGGGTTAGTCGTTCCACACCCGTAAGACCTCCGTTCATCTTCGGAACATAGTTTAAGATATTTTATATTTAGTCCGAGAGCGTATGCAAGTGTATGCACACTATACTGTCCATGTCCAGAAGGGTAATAAAAACATAATCAAAGTTGTCCATATGTGACATCAGTTGGTTAGTTAGAATCTCTTGAAGCATCGAAAATACATTTTGGTCCAAAAATAACAAAAACTACGACTTTATTCAGCATTGTCTTCTCTTCAGTGTTTGTTTTCAAACCTCAAATAAAGATTCAAATGGCCATGAATCAGCTTATTGATTCATGATTCAGATCACCAATGTCACGTGATTTCAGCAGTTTGGACACGCGATCCGAAATGTATTTATGGATCAAAATGTATTTTTGCTGCTTCAAGAAAATTCACCATCGTCTCCAATCATTTAGTCCACTTAAGCCTTTCTGCAAGATCTGAATGCATGCTTCCATTTAGATCTGCTTGCATCAATTCCCCATCCTATAGTTTTTTTTTTCTCTTTTGATTATCCGTTTTGCTATGTCACAATAAGGAGGCAAAGATCTGTCACTACTTAAATGCCATGTTTGTGTGTTTTGTTTTACATATTTATAAATGTTTTTTTCTTTTGTTCTTCAGGTATATTTCAAGTTATGTTCTCCATCATTGCCATGAACTTCTTCCAACTGAAGGCAGAGCAGAATGGCTATCTGATGGCTTACTTTGGCATAGTTCAAATGGTATAAGCACATGCACACTTCTACTCAATCATATGCCGTATAAATAGCTCTGCTGAGGTGGTTTGGTAATAAGTGACACTGGTCTCTTACTGTTAAAGGTGATCCAAGGTGCTGTAATTGGGCGCCTTACATCTAGATTTTCAGAGTATACTTTACTGCTGCTGTCTGTTGGGATAAGCAGTGCAGTGGGCCTTGGACAGGTAAACTGATATTGCAAAATCATCCTTCCAGTTCTCTTTTTTTATATTTAATTAGTTGCATAACAGTTGTGTCAGTTAACTATGGAACAATTACTGATGTGTGTATCTCTTTTAAGTGTGTATGTTTAATATACTGTATGTGTTTTGTGTCTTTCAGGCTATGATGACCAATGTGTTTCAATTTTGTTTAATTGTGATACCGATGATGTTTTCCCTAAGTGTCTTCAATATCATCACGGATGCCATGTTGACCAAGAGTGTGTCTCCCTCTGACACAGGTAATCTTCACACTCAACAGGATTCCCTTGAATCCTGCATGAGTTTATAAAATATACTTAACGCCTGAGGAATTTCCTCACTAAGGTTATCATAATCGCAATAAATTTGAAAATGACAATTGCTAATAATTATTATTATTATAATTTTAGAAAAGATGCTGCAAGCGATTTCTAAGAAGCATTTTACATTTACATTTGATAATTTAAATACTTTTATCCAAAGTGACTTACAAATGAGGAGAGTAATAAAAGCAACCAGGCAAACAAGGGGCAAAAGCATGCAGTGCTGTTACAACTCTCATTTAATCTAGCGCAGTAGACATAGTACAGTACACATACACTTTTTTTTAAAATAAAGAAGCACTGTTGATATTTGAAGTCAAGCCAAACAAGCACACCCCTCCCTTCATTACTCCTCCCCCAAAATGCACAAACACGCAATACAAGAGTGGATGTCTCTTTATCATAGCTAAAGTAAAGCAAAAAAATGCATTACGAAAAATAAAGTGAATGACAAGAAAGAACAACAAAAGAACACAGTACACAAGAGTATGCTTTAGTCGCCAGCAGCACACCAGCTCCAGACAAACAATGACACTCAAACCTGTCTTGTTAGCTAACAACATAACAACAGCATATCTTGCACATTATCTTTGTAATGTCTTTCAGCCATCGCTCTTTCTAGTCTTTCTTCAAATCTCCCTTTTGCTCACCCCCTCTTCCCCCATTATGAGTGTATAATTTCCTTACTGCTGCTGATTGGCTACAAGTGTGTTGTGATCAACAACTAATAAAGTATAACAATACACTCATATTACTTTTGAATGTGGGAGAAAACTTGTTAATTTTAAACCTTTTTGCTCTATTTTTAACTTCCTGGTTTAAATTGGTCTTCATGTCAATGTCATAGGCTGTGGCGTTTTCTTGTACTATAGTACGGTGATGACTCATCGCTGTCTCATAATTATTCATGAGACTGCGTGTTTTTATCCTATGAGAAGACACATTGCTTAATTCATGAGAGCACACACTTAATTATTCATGACAGCACGCGCTGATAGGCATTTTCCTCTGACTGCCGCTTCAAACTGTAAGATTGCATACAGTAAGTGAGAGATGCATTAATGGATCAAAAACACAAACGCGATTCATTCATACTGTGAGTGTAACCACGCTTTACGGCCATTTAACCGACCAAACGCCGTATAAAACTCCACAAAACAAGCCTCAAAAGTTATCAAAGTTATGATACAGCATATTCATATATATATTCAATACAGAGAACAAATGCGAGTGCTGTGCATTTATGCATTGAATAGCTGTCATAGAATACATGTGTATTTGTGTAGCGGTGAGCTCTCAAATTCAAGTGTATTTGTATTGCGTATGACTTAATGGTAATTTGCAGCATGCATTTGTGGGACGCTTTGATGCTTTTAATGAGAGCAAAATAAAATTGTCTGAATCAGAAGCCGTTGATGTGCTGTTACCTGAAAAAATAAGGCTTTTTTAACACTATTTGAGCATATGAAACAACATTTACATTACATAGCATGTCAGATTTTGTGTCGGTTTTGAAACATGTTATTTAATTGTTAGTTTTGAAAAGCATTTTTTTGATATTTCAGATTCCCCAATATCAATTAGTACTTGAAATGGCTGCCTGGAGGCATTGTCTTGAAAGGAAGGATTTGGTTGTGGTGCTCAGTTCAATCTTTTTTAACAGTGTTTCTCAGAAATCCCTTACTGCACCTTTAATTCAGCCTTTATGCATTTATATTAACAATATATTTTATATAGTTATAATGAATATAATTTATAATTAATAATTCTATAATTAATTTACATATTTTATAAGTAATCATCAACTAGTTAAACATTCATAAGGAAAAAATTCAAGCTCTTTGTGTTGTGTATCCAGGAACCATGCTGGGTCTGTGTGCTTCGGTGCAGTCTCTTTTGCGAACTGTGGGCCCAACTATTGGAGGATACCTCTATGAGACATACGGTGTGCCATCTTTCGGATACATCCAATGTGTCATCAATGCCGCTGTCTTTAGCCTTCTGCTAGCCACTGGAGGGCACTCACAGCCACATAGACCATAAAGTTTGTGAAAAGGGTTGTTGTATCATTATCGTGTTTGTGGCCACATTGTGTGAAAGAGGGCAGTTTACAACACACCATGGGCATTTAACTTACCTCCTCACAAACAGGGGAAGAATTTGGTCCCAGTAAACAACCCAGCTGATCTTAGTTTTGTCAATGCCACAAACATTCAAACAATCTTGTTACTGTCAAATGATGATGTTGAAAAGAAACTGGCATGTAAATGTTTACTGTAAGGCCAGTACAAAGCAATGCAATATAGTTTTATCTATGTGGTGGCGGTGGTCTAAACAATCCCAGATAATATGGTAATTATTCATTATAATAATGTTGCAGTCAGATGTCATGTAAAAATTCACCTTAAATGTCACTGTATCTGAACCTACTCAAATGTATTTGCAGTAAAATATGTTGTTCTGTTCACTGTGAGTTGATTAATACTCTTCATCTTTCAACTCTGTGTCTGAGGCCTAGTCCACACGTACACGGGTATTTTTATTACCGGAGTTTTTCCTCCTCCGTTTTAAAAAACAATCGCGTCCACACAAGCACGGTTTTTAAAAAAAAATCTGTCCACATGAGAACGCAAAACTACGCTATGATTGGCTGCCTGATTTCCACATGGGTCCCAATGTCATTCACTGCACCGATGCACATTGCACTGACTGAGGGATGCCATGGGCTCAAGTGAAACCCTTCTACAAGTTCCTTTACTTTGGACTCAGTGACAGGTGCAGGGCCGAAGTGGACTGTAATAGCTTCAAACACTTGCTTTACTATTTTGTATTATTGCATTCTGGCACCTTTGTTCTGCAATACAATGAAATAACTGAACATCTGTAGGATATACATGTGATAAGCGCTGTTAGTGGAGTCCACCGCATAGAATCGACTCATGTAAATCAAAAGGAGATGTGGAAAATCTGACGTCAAACAAAGGAGAGAACGGCGCGCACTTCAATTTAAAAAAACGAAATCTCCGGTTTCACCATCTACACGACAACGCTGTAACCGGAGTTTCTAAAAATCTTCACCCTGGCCGGAGTTTTCAAAAAAGTCCGGTTTGAGTAACCGGTTACAGCGTTTGCGTGTGGACGAACAGCCAAACCGCGTAGAAAAAGCTGCGGTTTTGAAAATACCCGTGTTTGTGTGGACAGGGCCTGAGAATGGCTTCGGTGTCTCTCCACACTTTCCCATGTTTAGCTTTACAACAGTCCATCTGCAGATTATGTGCACATCACTATTATACAGATTATGACTTTTACTCTGTACTTAACTACAATGATTCAAGAATGTTCTTTTATTAGTCAGATATTAAAGGGATAGTTAACCCAAAATGAAAATGATCCCTTAATTTACTCACCCTGAAGCCATTTTAGGTGTGTATATGACATTCTTTGGAGTTATACAGTCCCTGACAAAAGTCTTGTCGCTTATTTATTTTCTAGAAATACCTGATATTAACCTGACTTTTAATTAATTAATTGGTCTTAGAAATAGCTCATATGAAAAGCTAAAACCCTCCCAAATGATGTTTAATGCACTGAAATAAATAATGTTCACAGAAAAAAATATTTATAATTTAATCAAGACAGAAAGGTCAAATTTTGGCAAGACAAAAGTTTTGTCGCCTATACAGAAATTGAACAAATTTACTGCAAATACAAAAATATGTCAGCAAATTAAGTTGTGGTGCTGTGAGATCCAAATTTAATATCTTGTATGACTTCCATGAGCTTGAAGGACTGCATCCATGCGGTTTAGCAAGGATTCATACAATTTATTGATGAAGTCATCAGGAATAGCTAAGGAAGCAGTCTTGCATGCCTCCCAGAGTTCATCAATATTCTTTGGTTTCGTCTTCCATGCGTCCTCTTTCATCCTACCCCACATATGCTCAATGATGTTCATGTCTGGTGACTGGGCTGGCCAATCCTGGAGCATCTTGATCTTCTTCGCCTTGAGGAACTTTGATGTGGAGATGGAAGTATGCGATGGAGCACCGTCCTGCTGCAGAATTTGGCCTCTTTTATGGTTGGGAATATAAGAGGTAGCTAAGATTTCTTGGTATTTTAGACTATTGATGTTGCCTTCCACCCTGCAGATCTCTCGCACACCCCCATACTGGATGTAACCCCAGACCATGAATTTTCCGCCACCAAACTTCACTGTTTTCTGGGTGAATCTCGGATCCATTCTGGCTCCAGTAGGTCTCCTGCAATATTTGCGGCGACTGTGGTGTAATTCAACAGAAGATTCATCTGAAAAATCCACCTTCTGCCACTTTTCCAGCATCCATCCTTTTAGCAGGCTGTGGGCCTTGGCAAATGCCACACGGTTTTTCAATTGTCTTTTGTTTAGTGCTGGTTTCTGGGCACTGATTCGACCATGGAGGCCATTTCGAGACCGAATCCGACAAACTGTTCTGGTTGACACAGGGACTTCAGGTGGCCAGGTCTCGTGGAGCTCTGCTGCAGTGGAAAATGGGCTGGCCTTGGATTTTCGAGCCAACAAACGGTCCTCTCGAGCAGTTGTCTTGCGGAGTCTGCCTGACCTGGGCTTGTCAAAAATGTCTCCAGTCTCTTCAAATCTTTTTTTTATCCTCTGTACTTGACGCTGAGACACATTGAAGGTGTCTGCCACATCAGCAGTGGATCTGGTCTTCAGCCTCTTGATAATCAAAACTTTAGTCTCAGGGTGAATCTTAGGCATGTTTGCAGTTGTCTAGTTGCATTTGATGTGAAGGTCTAGTGTACTGGGGTTCTTTTTATACACACTTGAGACCTAATTGATCCATTATTAGTCACAGGTGAAGCTCATATGACAAGGTGACAACACTTATGTCTTTGCAAAAATTGACTCAATGGGCTTTACCAAGCTGTGAATATTAGAATACTTTTTGAAAGTTTAGTTGGTGGGATTAAAATGAGCCATTTCTTGTAAAAAAATCTTGATTAGAAATATATTTCAGCGGCACTTTAGGTCAATTTGTACACAAGCGACAAGACTTTTGTCAGGGACTGTATAAAAAAATGTCCTGGCTCTTTCAAGCATTATAATGACAGTGAATGTCAGCCCAAAAAAGTGTGTCCATCCATTATAAAAGTAATCCATACGACGTGTTTCCGGTGGACCGCCTTCCATATTCAATTTATGAAGAAAATGGATCACCTCTCGCAGTCATCGTTTCACCAGTTGCGCATTTTCCATGAGTTGAATATGGAAGGCGGGCCGCTGGGAGCTAGATATGTGACTATAACATGTTAAATATAGATATTTTTCTTACAAAAATCCATCGATTTGCTTCGGAAGGCCTTTATTAACCACCTAGATACATGTCATATACACCTAGGATGGCTTGAGGGTGATTAAATCATGAGCTAAATTTAATTGTTTTTGGTTGAGCTATCCCTTTAATACGTTAGTTCACCCCAAAATGAAAAGTTCCATAATTTACTCCTGCCACTGAAAACCAGACTCATTCATCTTAGGAACACAAATTCATATATTTTTAATGAAATCTAACAGATGTCCTTCTATAGACCATCTATGCAACTACTACTGTGATGCTTCAAAAAGTGCGTAAAGAGATTGTAAAACGAATACATACGAATTGAGCGGTTTAGTCCAAATTTTCTGAAGAGATACTCTCTTTATATGATGAACAAATTGAATTTAGTTTTTTTATTCACATTTATTACACAGCTCTGTGGAATACTTGATTCTGATTGGTCAATCGCGCATTCCAGCTGTATGTTATTCCTATATAACAACCGCTAAATAAAAAGTGAATAACACATCGCTCATCCGGGTACCGGTACTACTTAAATGCTTAACATGTCTCCCCACTGTGGTTCACTGTCTAGCGCCTTGTGAAGTTGTAACTGAAAATCACTTAACCACACGGGTTACAATGGAAAACTTCCAAGGGTTAGTTCACCCAAAATTAGCCCATACTTTACTCACCCTCGAGTCATACTATGACATTCTTATTTCAGACTAATAAAATCAGAGTTATATTAAAAATGTCCTGGCCAATCCAAGCTTTATAATGGCAGTGATTGTGGCTCTGTTTTTGAAGTCCATAAAAGTGCGCATCTGTCCATTACATAACATGCTCCACTTGGCTGTGGGGTTTTACTAAATGCTTTCTGGAGCAAATCGATGTGTTTGTGTAAGAAAAATATCAGCCGTTAAGTTTCAGCTGATTACCATGTGGAAAAAGTGCTGAAAGTGCCTCTCGCAGTTCAAGATGCTACCATGACAATCATAACTGGTAGCAAGCATTTTGTAACTGCAGAGGCATTTTAAACACTTTTTCCATAAATTGAATACGCAAGGTGATCGGCCGAAACTTTATAAAGCTTTTTAAATATGGATATTTTTTTGTACTCATTGAAAAGGGCCTTTATTTACCCCCCAGAGCCATGAGGTGCATGTTATTTGACGAACAGCATAGCTAGGGAAAGATAGCTCATTTGTGAACTATCCCTTTCAGCATTAATTTTAACATGTAAACATATCTTTGAACTTGGAACTGTTTTTCTTAAGAGCTAATAAAATATTTAAACTCACGACAATATTTTGTGTCTAATTTACTTGAGACAAGTAGCCGTGTAATAAGCGTGGGACTTCATTAAGAATTAAGAATTGTACATTAAGAATGTACACCCAGCTGGTTGTTATCACAGAACAAGCCCCTTTAGAGTGACACAAGATCACCGATCACTCTGTCAGGGTTTATTTTGCGATAACTGGCTAGATGTACATTATCCCCTACATAAAAATGAATCAACTTGCACATAATTTGTGGTAAAAGAAATCTCAATCATGTTCGCTTGACTTGAGAGAACCAATGAGGTTTGTTCTTGTGTGCTAAGCAGTTATGGTTGAGCTACAGTTTGTGTTTGCTGATACATGTTTATATGTATAAATGTTTTTTTATTATATGAATAAAAGCCTAAATTTAATATGTTCATCAAAGCAGTCATGTCTCTAAGGAAATTTAGACTAAACTGCTCCATTAATATGGATGAATGTTTTACGGTCTCTTTATGAACTTTTTGAAGCATCAACGTGGTAGTTGCGTAGACGGCCAATGGACGGATAGGAATCTCTCAGATGCCATTAAAAATATCTTCATTTGTGTTACGAAGATCAACTAAAGTCTTACTGGCATGGAACGACAAGGGTGAGTAATTGATGACAACTGTTTTCATTTTGGGGTGAAGGAATATAGTGACATGCCTGTTATTTTTCTATAATATGCCTGTTATTTTATTGTCCATATAAATGACAGCCTACCATCTCCTTTTGAAAAGAAAGTATGGGTGTGAAACACAAGGATGAGTAAATGATAATAGAATTGTTTTTTAAATTGTTATGATGACCATCCTTTTAACTCTGTCAGTTGGATCAAAATGGATTCCATTATCAGTGGGTCATGAAAAAAACTAAATTCAACATGTAAGCCAAAACTTTGGCATTTTATTGTAGCAACAGTAGGGCCTCCAGTTCTCTCTCTGAAGTTTTGGTTATGCAGTTACTTTCATTAGCATATATTATGCTAATGACAGCGAGCGCGCAACGGGTGTTTTCCTCAGCACCTTGAGATGCGCGCGGGCACACAGGAGAGAGAGAGAGAGAGCGCGAGCAGCTGCTGCAGTCAGACGGGAACATGCGTCGGTAGTGCCCATCGGTGTAAGACTGTGAGGGGAGAATCTCATTCCATTTCAAGTGATTCGCATGAGTCACGAATGGATCCTATTTTAACTCCCGGAAAGAAACTTTTTTTACTCTATTTATTATTCTTTATCTTAATTTATCAAGGTAAGTAGCATGACGGTAGACTTGTGTGGTGACTTATGCTCTTTTGCTCATTTCTATATATAGCCTATATAATATTTTAAAGAATAAATTGAATTTTGATTTGACTAAAAAAGAATGTAGGCTATTTTATTATTGTAAGGAACCAGGAAAAAAAATATTTGGCAGTAAAGGAGGAACTATAATATAATGCTGATGGACTAAATGCTTAAATTCCTTATCTTAATAGGCCTATATCAAAGTCAAAGTTTGTAGCATAATAGTCTTTATATATATATATATATATATATATATATATATATATATATATATATATATATATATATATATATATATATATATATATATATATATATATATATCCTAGTCTAATGCATAGTCTACAAACGTTTGATAAAATTATTTAATGCAGAAAAGTGTTAAACTTACTGTGAAAAAATATATAGGCTAATAATCATAAACGTTGAAAAATGTTGCACTAATTAGATCATTTGTTTCTTTTTAGCACATCTCACGTGGGGAACTGAAAGTCTGAATTTAACACAACAGCATGATTTTGAAAAGTAAGTAGCCTATTAAGATTTACATGTGCCTATCCGATATGCGTGTTGTATTTTTTATTTTATTTTAGTATTAATTATTTATTTAAGACTATTATTTATTTATTGTAACAGGACAAACACTTGCGTAGGCTATTGCAATCTATTTACATGATAATGCTAAACATTCTGTACATTTTGAGCATCTTAAGCGTTAACATCCCGACTCGTGACTGAACTCGCGCTAATTTTACGCATGTTTGATGAAATCACCTGAAAGGTCTTCAGGTCTGTAATAGTTGTGAAACAGGCCTGTGAAAACGCCTGTGAGTCTCTGTCGAACACAAGTGCTGATTAGCTGTGTGTGAGGAACAAACCGCTCCTTGTTCTCTGTGTGTCCCAGCAGCAGCGAAAGCAGCAGGATAATGCTGGAGAAATGGGATCCCGCTTCCCAAACGGAGCAGGTAGGAGAGCTGAAGCGATGCATTGAGAGAGCGCACAGGAAACCTGCGCTAAATGCAGTGCCATGAGGTTAAATGCATAACATTACAGAAAACAAGGTGTTTGCAAAGATGTGTTTTCTTCATCTATGATAAAAGCGAGGTTGTTGAACAATGTGTGGTGAGAATAGCCTGCCTGATTTAATTAGGATCTAAATTAAAGTGCGATATTCAACATTTCTATGAGGTTTATGATGAAGGAATTTAAAACGTTTTCTACACAATTCCAGGAAAATCTACGATTCTCTCATGGCTCATTTAATTTTCAGTAGCCTAGGCTACTATTCACCAGTATCATGTTTAATAATGAAAGAAGGGAAAGTTTTTGAGAATTATGCACGAATGATGTCAGGGTGCATTTTTTTTTTTTTTTTTATGAAAACTTGTTCGACTGAAGAGGTCACCGTAGCAACACCACGCTTTCTCGAGCAGTTTGAGTCGGACAAAACATAAATAGCCTACTGCGTCATGATAATTTTTTATTTATTAGCAATGTACATGTAGACTAACATAAAGTTAATGTTTTTTCTTTGTTTGTTTAAAATGTAGGCTACTAGCCTGTTAAATTGTGTCAGGTGCGCCCGAGATCAGTCGCACAGTTATGAACGAGACAGGCTGCGCCCCGAAAACGAAAAATTCCTCGCAACTTTTCTTCTTAAAAGAAGTTGACCCCACTGAAATTCATTGTTTAATTCGCACACTGAAAACACATCCCCCAGTGCTGGCTTTGTGGAGCTCTTTGGGACAAAAGTCGTCATTTCGGAGGCAGTAAAGCGGTTTCAGGTGTCCGCTGGGCGCTCAGGATTGGTAAAGCTGGAGCGGCTGTTCCCCAGAGCCGCTATTCACTGAGACACACTGGCCCCGTTCATTATGTCAGAATACATCTCCCTTACAGCCTCGTAAGCTACATGAAATTATTGAACTCTCAGATATCAGGTGTGATGGGGAGAAGCGGGCAGAATAGAGCCGGTTTCGGTCAGATAAGAAAATGATTTAGTTCTGAAGTGAAGTGAATCGCTGATCGCTCTCATGTAGGCTACCCCCTCCTGCGGTAATAATAAACTCTTATCCATGTTATGCGCAGCACATTCTTGCAGTTTCTGTAGCATACAAGCGAACAATGATTTATTAGATTAGGACTTTGATTGGCATTTCAGATTTGTCCTGCATCTTCTCCTGATAAATTTAATCTGGGAGGTCTTCATTAATCCGATATGAAAACAAATGAATGTAGCCTAGTTGCAGGGCAGAATTTAGGTTTAATTAGTCAAATAATTAAAACTAACTGCTAGAGTTACATTTAGTAGGCTATTGCCTAACAATAAATGCCTGTAATAACCGTAGCCTAAATGTTAAGAATTTTCTGAAGTCTTTTTTCTGAAGTCTTTTCAAGTGAATGACTTATTGTCATTGAGATGACTGAGAGGCAGAGTATAGGGACCCCCATGCTACATATTAAAAAAGGTTTATAAATAATAATAATAATAATAAACCTGAGCGTTTCATTTTTGTTTTTACATATTTGTATGTACATTACAATAATTAGTTTTAATGTGCAGAGTCATGCACATTACATTTTTAATTTTACTCAATACATTCAAATGTTGGATTAACTAAACGTCTTAACTTCAGCTGGTTGACATCAACTAAATATTGCATTTTTGTGTAACCCTTTCCCCCCATAAGTTCGAAATCAAACAATAATTGGCAAACTCCCTTTAGAACTGCTAGGGGTCACAGAACCACTATTACAAAAACAATGTTTTAACTTCAATAATTTTATTCTCCAAAGAGATCCTTAGAAAGCAACAACTCGTCAGCAGAGCAAACAGAAGCACAGAAGCCTTCACCCCGCAGAGCCATCGGTAAGACCTGAGCTGAATGTTACCATACTTTAGGAGTGCTCTCTTTATGCATGTTTTCCTCAATTATACTTTGCTCTGTTTATTTCATCTTGCATGTATTTTTGTTTACACCTGCACATGTGTGTATGAATTCATCTGTTAAAGAACTGTTTGGATGCACCGGAATGCTTGTGTTGCTAACTTTATTTGTTGTTTGCATTTAATTATGTTGATAATTTCAGTGTGGGCAAGTTTGTGATGCATAAACCTTATTTTTGTTATGAGAAACTGCAATCGATAAGAGTTATGCTCATTTGAAATGTGAGAAAGGGACTGCCCCCTCTTTCAGTGGACATCTGTTCAACAGGCTGATGAGTGTCATCATTACACACAAGAGCTGGATTCATCTTAATGCTTCAATGACCCCTTCAGCTACCAGACATCAAACGCACGCTTAAACGCACTGAAACACACACTATTTTAATGTGCTTTATTTTTGTCGTGCAGGTGGGTGTACATCTCCTTGTCTGAACGGGGGTTGGTGTGTCCATCCAGACTCCTGTAACTGCACTTTATACCAGGCCACTGGGACACACTGCCAGACAGGTACTGTACTGTGCAGCACACAACACATTAAGATTCCTCGCTTAATTTTGGCATGACAAATAATAGATCAAACGTTTCAGTCCCCAACCTAGGCTTTGAGCGAGAGATGACATGTCGCTCGTGGGGACAATACAACTATGAAACCTTTGATGGACTCTATTACTACTTCCCTGGAAAATGCAGCTACACATTGCTGAGAGACTGTGATGACAGCACTCGGTCAAGTGTACATATACAGGTGATGTCTTATAATACGTTTATAGTTCCACTGATGTTTATAGTGGTAGAAAATATGTCCTTTACCAGATGGTGATTTGTTGCCTTTTTTGCCATTCGACTGCAATTAGTTTAGGATTGGATCTTTTGAGCAGGCTTCTGTTCTCTGCTTTGCGTTAGCGATGCCACATATGTGTGTGTGTGTGTGTGTGTGTGTGTGTGTGTGTGTGTGTGTGTGTGTGTGTACTGCACAGCTCTTGCCTGAGGAAGATATTTATTGGCATTCATAGAGAAAGTGATCTCATTATTATGGTCATTTATGCCCATTACAGTTTAATACAGTAATTACAGCCAGGGCCAAAACAGAATTGGCTTTGTTCTCCCAGACTCACTGATGGGAATCCAGAGAGGGTGAGTTAACTCAGCCAGGAGTTTCTTTAGGCCATTAGCTTAAGTGCCAATATCATTTATCAATGAATTGAAAGGATGGCTGACAGTAATGCAGAATTTAAGCAGGATTGGCCCGGCTGCTCTGGATAAGTAGACTCCGCTCTTTGATGATGTAGAGGAAGCTTCTTAAGAGCTGCACACTATATTTGCAGACTCTTTATTTTAGTGTTTTACTTCCACTTTATTTTAGTGTTGAATTCTTTTTAATTCAGTTGTCTTCTCTTCCCTATTGTGATGTATATCTAAATGCCTTCGCAAACATGAAAAATGTAGGATGGACTAGATTTTGTCCATCAGGAGTTGGCTCATTGTGGTTTGCTATTGCTGTGATCTCATGTGAGTGACAGGATGTCCCGCCCAAAAGAGAAGTTGTTGAAAGTGGAAGGAAAGTGATTTTGATTAAACATTATGAGGGTAAATTAATTTATTTAAAAAAATATATATGTGCATGGATAAATCACTATAATAAATGCTGCAATATTCCATAAAAAAGTAAGAATAGCATGGTGACTTTAATACAGCAAGATTCTATATCATGCTTTATTACTAATTGTTGATCTACAGGTGCATAATGACCCAGAATGCAGTTATTTCCCATACTCCTGCACACGTTCAATCAGCCTCTTCCTGCCGTGGGAGGGGGAGATTAGGTTACAGAACTTCAGTGTTACTTTCAAGGGTCAAAGGTAATGAACTTTCACATTCAACCACACACTAGTCACTTAACCTCAACCTGACCTACGTGATATGTCATGGATATTTTAAAGGAGCTGTTTTCGTAGACGGTTTAAGTGTGTGTAGTATCAACTGTGGTTGAAAATCCACTCTCTCTCTAGTGTGCAGCTGCCCCATCACATCCATGATGTTGAGCTGGAGCGAATCTCTGACTACATCATAGTGTCACAGCCACAGGGTTTCACGCTAGCCTGGCAGGGATTGACTGGCTCTGTGTACATCAAGATGAGTCCTGAGTTTGTAGGACACACCTGTGGACTGTGTGGCAATTTCAATGCTGACACTCAGGATGACCTAAAGACCAGCTATGGTAAGTTTCACTCAATTTGTGACAGACTGTGGCATTTGAATTAAAGCTGTGTGATGGAAAAGGAAAACAAACAACAATAGATCATAGATATATTTGACAATATAGAAAATAGTGATTGTTTGAATAGTATGAAATATATCATGACAGTGATTATAAATGAGTTATATGTTCTTTCACATTATGCCTGTCAATACCAGTTATATACACTATTCAGTTCTCTATTTAGTGATTCAAACTAAATCTTTTTTTCTTTTTTTTTCAACTGACAGTCAGAGAAGTATTGTTATATAATGAAGTAATATTTGATGGGTAGTTGAAATGAAATACACATAGGATGGTGTGATATGCTGTACTGCATATAAAACTATTTTAAACTGCATTTTTATGTGCGTAAATATACATTTGTTCATAGTTAGTATGCATGTAGTTTTAGATAGTTTTAGTTTTAAAAATGGTAATACAATTAGTTGAAAACTAAATACCTTCCCCTCACACACATTTTAAAATCTAATTTAATCTTTTTAAAAAGTGCATGAACACATAATGCATCTCCTACTCATATGCATTAATGTTTGGTACCTTGTTTGCTCCAGGTGTTTTCACAGAGGATTTGTCCATGTTTGGAAACAGCTGGGCAGAGGAGGATCCACAGCTGGCCAGATGTCATATTGTTCCATCTCTCTACCCCTCACCGTGTGCTATGCAGGATCCTCATGTCTTATTGGTACTAAACACACACACACTCATGTTGTGTTTTCATGCTTTATGGGGACTTTCTATAGATATGATTTTTTTTCTATATGATTTTTATATTCTTCAAACTGTATATTCTATCTCCTTACACCAGTGGTTCCCAAACCTGTCCTGGAGGACCCCCAGCACTGCACATTTTGTCTCCCTAATCAGACACACCCACTTCAGGTCTTGCCATCTCTACTAATGAGCTGATGTGTTGGATCAGGTGTGTCTGATGAGGGAAACATGCAAAATGTGCAGTGCTGGGGGTCCAGGACAGGACAGGTTTGGGAACCACTGCCTTACACTAACCCTACCCCTAAACCTGCATATCACAGAAATTTTTATGTTTTCAAATAAACTCATTGTGTATCATTTATAAGCTTCTCATGGGAACCAAAAAATGTCCCCCACAAGGTCAAGTATTTTAAATGTTGCAGTCTTTGTGGGGTAACTTGGTTTTTACTTGACACACACACACACACACACACACACACACACACACACACACACACACACACACACACACACACACACACACACACACACACACACACACAGACATACACACACACATTTGTTTTTGTGAAATGTGGGGTTATTCTGTATGATTTATTAGGCTTTTAAAAAGTGGGAACTTGGGTAAGGTCCTCATATTTCACCTGCTCCTTGTAATACCTATGTCATACCCATGTCATTATGCACATTTGTGTTCTGATAATTCACAAAAACAAGCACACATATATACACATGTATGTATGTATATTCTGGTCCCACACCATATAATAAAGGCTCTGGTTCTTCACTGCAGAAAGTGGAGGAAGTTTGTGCCACCCTACTGAAGGAACCGTTCCAGTCTTGCCATGAGTTCGTCAGTCCATATTCATACATGGCCAGTTGCTCCAATGACCTCTGTCTGTAAGTACTGACATAAAACTGAACCACTGACATTGCCATACCTATTGAAAAGCTATAAACCTGCATTGCAAAACTACTGACAGTACTTTCCAAAGTGCTATCCTGAACATACTCATGCTGTTGCTGCTATTGTACTTTATAATAGTTGAGTGTGTATAATAGTTTCATCTGGTGCAGGTCTGGTCCCAATGGTGATGTGGTGTGCCAGGTGTTTACAGAGTATGCTAGAGCATGTGCCCATGCTGAACATCCGCTGCATAACTGGAGAACACACTTTCCTGTTTGCAGTAAGTTTCTTGCAAATGCACAAATGTTGCACAGATATTTGAGTTTATTCTGTAAAGGTTTTAAATTTATATTTGTTAAAACATAGATTTCAGACTAACTTAATGAGTATTCAGATGTTAAATAGCCAAATACACGTTTGACCACTCATACTGTATGTGCCACGTTGCTGCATTGCTTGACAACTTTGAGCAATTTGAAGTTTATCTTAGTAAACTATTGGTGTAGTGTTGTTCCAGATTATTCTTAACTTTAAAATACCGTTCAAAAATTGGAGTTGGCAAGATTTGTTGTCTCTTGATTTGTTGTCCCTTGAAGTCTCTTATGCTAATAAATGTAGATTTAATATATTTTGTATTAATAATATTACTATTATGTTTTAAAACATAAATTATTCCTATGATGGCAAAGCTGAATCTTTTTTGGCCATTTCTCCTGTCTTCAGTTTCACATGATCATTCAGAAATCATTCAATATGGTGATCAAGTAACATCTCTCATTATTATCAGTATTTCAAGTCAGTATTCAAAAGAACGGCATTTACTTTTAGATTTTTTGAAAAAGTAAATGTCTTTACTCTCATTTTTGATCAATTTAATGCACACTTGCTGAATAAAATTATTAATTTCTTTGCAAAAAAAATTCTTCCTGACCCCAATCTTTTGAATGGTAGTGTAAATAAATAATTTTAACGGTTTATTTAATATTAGTGACAATTTATTGAATTGTTACAGTACTTTTACTACAGTTGTTAGGCATGACGTTAAGTTGTAAAATCACTCTAATGCACATCATGTAATTTATTGCTTAATTCATTTAATTTTCACTTAATTCATGCTTCATTGTTTTAGATGTTTGATGTAGATGTTTAGCCATTTGATAATTTAAGTGTTTTTGTTAGGTTTTTTTTTTTTTTTTTTGCCATGAGATGCATATTGTGAGACTATCTGTTGTTCTTGGTTATAGGTGTTGATTGCCCTGACGAGTTCCTTTTCAGGGAGTGTATTAACTGCTGTCCCATGCACTGCAAGATTGAACACATGTGTATAGACAGCAAGCTACAGTGTTTGGATGGCTGCTACTGCCCTGATGGTAGTAACACTAAATTAACTAACCCCACGCTATTTATGAATGTTTAAAGGCAATAAAGTAATTTTACTGTCTCTAGATTTGATATACGAGGATGGAGTGTGTGTTAAGGCATCAGACTGTCCATGTGAGCACCACGGTATGCTGTATCCCTCCGGCCATGTCATACAGGAAGACTGCAACAACTGGTCAGACACTAAGTTATCTTATGCACTGCATACTTTAATGCATGAAGAAATATTAATGCTAGTGTTTGTGTGGTACTGAACATACAGTATGTATCCATATTTGTTCCTGCATCTTTTTTAGCACATGTGTTGGGGGCATGTGGAACTGCACAGAGCACAACTGTCCAGGTGTTTATCTGTTTTTAATTGACTTTTTTTCATATATACTGTACCCTTATAGCATTAATCTCTTTCTAAACCACATTTTCTTAATTCATTGCTTCTGAATGTATCTTATTACCATTAAGTTATTTTGCAATTTCAGAGATTTTAGTGATTTAGTCATATATGATTCAACCTTCCTCATTTACTGTTGGTGTGTTGATGAATGACCTTATTCTAGATAAAATGCTTCTCATTAAAACATTTCACTTTGATCAGCTGAATGTAATGATAATTGAAAGGCTTCTGTCATTGCATAAAACCCTACACTAATAGTTTTTTCCTCAGTAAGAATCACTAATTAATTTGAAAATTAAACTTTTTTCAAGCAGCAAAGTTGTAACCCTGGAACACAAAACCAAAAGTCATAGGGGTAATTTTTTTAAAATTGAGATTTATACATCATCTGAAAGTTAAATAAATAAGCTTTCCATTGATTTATGGTTTAGGATAGAACAACATTTGGCCCAGATGCAACTATTTGAAAATCTGGAATCTGAGGGTACTATCTAAATATTGAAAAAATCGCCTTTAAAGTTGTCCAAATTAAGTCTTTACCAATGCATATTACTACTGTATTTTTTATATACATTTACGGTAGGACATTTACAAAATATATTCATAGAAAATGATCTTTACTTAATATCCTAATGATTTTTGGCATAAAATACTGGCTATTGCCACAAATATACCTGTGCGTCTTATGACTAGTTTTGTGGTTCAGGGTAACAACTGTTTTCAACATTGTTAATAATAAGAAATGTGTCTTGACCACCAAAAATCAGCATATTACAATGATTTCTAAAGGATCATGTGACACTGAAGACTGGAGTAATGATGCTGAAAATTCAGCTTTGACATTTTAAAATACATTATTTATTTATTTCAATTTTAATTATATATTACAATAATATTACAGTTTCTTACTGTATTTTATATCAAATAAATGCCTTCTTGGTGATCATAAGAAACTTCTTTAAAAAGCATTAAAAAATCATATCAGTCCCAACATTTTTAAATGGTAGTGTACCTTATTTTTAATTTTTTTATAACAGGGGAGTGCTCTGTGACAGGAGATATGTTCTTCCAGTCGTTTGATGGCCGTGTTTACACATTTCCTGCTACGTGCCAGTACGTTTTAGCCAAAAGCAGAAACTCGGGCAGGTTCACTGTGACCATTCAGAATGCACCCTGTGGAGCCGTAAGTCCCTCTGCGCTTTCATGCTATCCGCACCAACACAAACCTCAAGTATTAGCACACAAAAGAGAAAAGACCTAAGGCATGCCAGAAGTAGCATGCCAAACCTTTATTCATCACGTTCCAGGATTGCTCTAGTGTGGTGATCTAAAGAGTAATCTGGTGGCTGGAACACAGCTTCAGTAGACAGACTTAAGATTACAGATTCTAGATTTGTGTGATTAGTCAAACTATTGGCATATTAGCAGTTAGAGTAGCTGCACTTGTTAGTCTGTTAGTTAAATTAGTCACTAGATTTGGCACAAAAAATTGCACAGCTTTTCTTTTGGCTAAAGTTTCGTTTTTTGGGTTGAGATTAAACAAAGTCTTAGATGAGCTTGTGTCGTGATTAGACCCTGTTTAACTTTGACAGATAAAACATGAAACGACACAAAACATGAAGAGTTTCTCCCCCTCAAAGCCTTCCTTTCCCAAAGCCCAGACCTGCTGATGCTAAAAGTCAACACGCAGAGAGCAGTCTGGTGTATGGTGTCACTGTCTGAACTCTGAACAAGCTATTCTGCTTATCTGAGCCTCTGAATGACAGTGCCAGAGACTTTGTAGTTGCTGAGAGAGAGAGAGAGAGAGAGAGAGAGAGAGAGAGAGAGAGAGAGAGAGAGAGAGAGAGAGAGAGAGAGAGAGAGAGAGAGAGAGAGAGAGAGATGTATTTCAGTAAAACGACTGCTGAAAGATCCCCACATAGGCACCCGGTCCATCATTTCCTTGAATGGAGTGATTCAGAGTTTGAGTCTGAGTGGTTTATCTCCTGTGAACAGCTCTCAGTAATTCATTCACAAGCATAAATGCTTAATTCCTAAACAACATGATTACTGAATTAGTCATAATTGTAACTGATGATCTGATAGGTTTGTTTCCCTGTGCTTTCATTCATCCATTGTGTTTGAAACCGTAGTTCTATTAGCTGCCGATATTATGTGTGCTAGTATAGGACGTTCTGACTCTCTTTGATTTAGTTTTGCTTTATGTCTGCAGAATCTGGATGGTGCTTGCATTCAGTCAGTCAACCTGGTGCTGGATGAGGATCCACGTACTGAGATCACAATAAGCCACAATGGAGAGGTTTTTCTGGCCAGCCAGTTCAGGATCTCACTGCCGTATTCGGATGGTAATGTACTGCTGCTCTGTAATGAGATGGATATGCTTTGGCGTGGAAATTTGCTATAACACTTCTAAAAATGTCCCAATAAATACGACCATGGGTTTTCTAACGACAAAAGTACCTTGGGCTCAATAACATCTTCAGGAAATTCATAAAGTATAGGCGTTTGTGTTAATATTACCTTGCGATACCATGACTCCTCAACTGAATCTAGATACATTACTGATTACTTACAGACACATATCCACCACCCTGATGTATATCTACGTTTTTTGTTTTTTTGTTTTACTTTTAAAGTAATTCTTAAAAAGGAATAGATCACCTTAAAATGAAAGTGCTGTCATTATTTACTCACCCGCATGTCGTTCCAAGCCTGTATAAGTTTCTTTCCTCTATGGTACACAATAGAAGATAATTTGAGATATGTCTGAGTTTTTTTTTGTCCATACAATGTAAGTCAGTGTCACCATTGTTAACTGTTTAGTTCCAAACATTCTTCAAAATATCTTTGTGGCAAGGTGGACGAGCGAGAGACATGGGAGGATTGAGCGAGACCGTGGCGTGAGTGCAAATAAGTGTCACCTGCGAGCCACACCGGTCTCGAGTCCTTGCTTGAGGGAGCTCGGAGGCATTTAATGAGAGAGACACCAGTGAAGGACGAGAGAGGACCAGGCCTGGATTTTGAGTTGTGTTTTGTTTACGTTTTGTTGTGTGTGTGCGGGCAGTCGTTCGTGAAGGGCTGCCCACGTTACTTTCGTTTAGTTTATTATTGGATTAAAGTTGTTAAATGTTCGGCAGTTCCCGCCTCCTTCCTTCCCATCTATGAACTGGCGAACATTTAACGTGGCCTTCACATAATAATGTCGCTCTCCTTATATGCCTCCGAACTCCCTCATGAGAGGACTCAAGACCGGTGTGGCTCGCTCCTCCCATGTCACTCGATTGTCCACCGCATCACAATTTTGTTGTGTTTTATGTATTTATGTACTGCAGAAGAAAGAAAGAAAGTAAGTAAGGAAAGAGTAAATAATGACATGTTTTGAGGTGAACTATACACAATACAAATAAATCAATAATATTCCACAGTGTCTGTGTTTGTTTTTCATAGTTCTTCATATGTTTAATATACTGATGTCTTTACAGATGTATTTCAGATCCAGGAGCTGTCATCAATGTTCGTCCAGGTGAAGTCATCGCAGGGTCTGCGGCTGCAGTATAACTGGAGGGAGTTCAGGCTATACCTGCAGTTGGAAGAGCAGTGGAGAGATGAGACTGTGGGGCTCTGCGGAACCTTTAACGGCAACATTCAGGATGACTTCCTGTGGGTTCCCTCTACTTTGTACTTACTTTCCCTGTCGTGTTTTCCCCTCATATTTAACTTATTCTCCAACCCTTCTTAAATTTCGTTTATGCGTTACTCTAGTGCACCCTCTGGCATGATTGAAAGCACGCCATTCTTGTTTGGAAATGCATGGCGTGTGTCTTCAGCATGTGCACCACGGCCCAGCTTACCCCAGCTTGATCCTTGTGACACACACCAGCAAGCAGGTAACACATTCATCTTGTTATGCATAACATTGCATGTTTTAGGCTACTTGTTCTGAATAACTTTCTGTGTGATTTCAGCCTCTTATGCAGTGGAGAAGTGTGACGTGCTGACGCAAGAGGTGTTTTCTGCTTGTCATGAGTACGTGAGTCCGGTGGGTTTTCAGCTACAGTGTCGTGGAGACGTCTGCAAATGTGGAGCACCGTGCCTGTGCTCCATCCTCGCTCACTATGCTCGCACCTGTAGGAGACACGGTGTCATCATTGACTTCCGCTCACATCTGTCTGAGTGTGGTGAGTAACACACACACACACACACACACACACACACACACACACACACACACACACTCACACATATATATATATATATATATATATATATATATATATATATATAACACCATTTAAAAGTTCTGAGTCAAGCTGCATTTATTTGATTGAATTAAATGATTAAATTATCAGTTTGAATACATTTTAAAATATAATTTATTTCTGTGAACAAAGCTGAATGAGCTTTTCGGCATCATTACTCCAGTCTTCATTGTCACATGATCATGATTCAGTTTCACTTGATGAATAATTCTAATTTGCTGATTTTGGTACTTAAGAAACTGCTTATTCTCAATATTAATATTAGTATTACCTTATTAATATTATATTTTTAACTCATTATTATCAAAAGTATTAAAATTCAAAATAATCATTTATTTGAAATAGATTTTGTGTAAAAATGTAAAATTTGGATCAATCTTTTTTGATCAATTTAATGCATCCTTGAGGAAAAAATATCACATCAAACTTTTAAATGGTAGTGTACATGAGCTTCAGACATCACTAGTGCATCACATTACTGTTGTGCATGAGAATAAAATGTATATGTTTTTGGCCTGTGTGTAAATGTTTTTGCAGCTGTCTTGTGTCCGTCTACTATGGAGTATGGGGTCTGCGTGTCTTCATGTCAGCGCCGCTGCCTGTTTCTGTCTCTCCCACATCCGTGTGGAGATGAGTGTGAGGAGGGTTGTGTATGCCCGGAAGGAACATACTTCAACATGCATACACACACCTGTGTGCCACGGTAAGTTAAAATATAGTTGTATGAAATACTGTACGTTTATTTTCTAGTGCTTTTTTAGAGCTTGACAGATATAGTCACTATATATAATTTTATCATTAATTTTTTCATTAATGTAGTAGAGCTAATGTCAATTCTTACACTAAAGCGAGAGACTGCAAGCTTGTTTAATTTTTTTAAGTTATTGTTTTGGACTTTCTTGGATAGAACAGTGTAGAGGAGACAGGAAGCAATGGGATTGGTAAAGGACCTTAAACCAGGACACAATCTTGGGTCGCCCAAAGCGGTACTATGGTTTGGACATGTCCACAAGGCGATGGCTTCGACAAGCTTGTTTGCCTACAACTACCTCAAATTAAAGGCATTATATGACCTCATGAAATGTGTAAATATGCTAAATTGCTTAACTCAATTCGCTCCTCATTATTTAAACATTAGCTTCGTAACTTTGGCCTAGATTTAGTTATTTAGTGTGTGTGTGAGAGTAAAGTTATTTGCAGTCCTCTTCCAACAGGCTGTAAAATGTTATGGGCCCAACAACCTCAGGTGTTGTATAATGCTTTTAGCCTCCTCACCCTCACATGGGTTCACTTCCCTTAAATGTCCTGTGTCCCACTGCCACATACTCAGTGTGTACTAGAGTTACAGCACTCACGCTGGCAGAGGCTGAGAGAAAGTCAGGGATGTGAGAGAAGGCCTCTTTCTCTACTACAGACTCAACTGCTGCACTTAGGCCTTTGTAGGCCTGTAGTCTATCACCTCTAACCCAACCACTATACTATATCAACTCTTTTAAACAGCTCAGAGAGATTTTATTGACTTAAGGTACGCAAGGTAAATCATCATTATGTTCGTCCTCACTCATTAAGCATTCAATGTCTTGTGATTGGCTGTGTTGTGTCAGTTAGGTTAGGACACTGTGTTATTTAAAGGTAATGTAGGTAATTTTCGGAGAGGCTAACAATAGTGAGCTAGCTTTGAAAGCATAAGATCCCGCCCTCTATTCAGAGCGTCTCCAAAAGCATGTCTTCTCCAAAACACATGAACGCATACAGTAGAGAGCAAAAGCATTGCGAGAGACGCTGGTAAAGTACCTCATGTCTCAAAGCACATTACATTACAGTAATAACAAACAAAAACAACTTAAAGAGCATTGACCTGTGCCACCTGACTGCTACAGATCTATTTCGGTATTGATAGTGTTACCATTGAAATGTTTAAGTTCAAGAAAAGCGTCACGGGTTTCCACAGTAGTTATGGCATGAACGTAGCATAAGCTTGTTGTTTTGGTTCTGGAGGAACTGTAAAAGGTGCCTGTTTCGGTTATGGTGCTCACGGACAGACGTCTGTCTAACTCTGCATTGCATTAAACCGCTGATGACGTGTAATGTCTGCTCGGGCAGGTTGTGCATAGGTATGAAAATGCATAAGTTGACAGGTAGGTAGGGCATTGTATTGTTGTCCTCAGAACAAGGGCAATGATTGGACAAACATTTAATGGTCCTACACCTTCCACAGACATTTAGATACTTTAGTGATTGCTCTCAGGATGTGAAGAGCCTTTCAACCAGCATAAAAAAAAAAAGTGGAACAAATCACCTACCCTGACTTTAACTAAATTGTCTAGAATTTCAGTTCATTTTTTTTTCTTGCATATAATATTACAGATATTGGTTCTAAGTCAAATACTTTTGAATATCTTGTGGTACAGGAGTGAGTGTCCATGCAGTTTTCTCGGGGCTGACTACTCTCCTGGAGATGTGATCATGACATCATCAGGTGTACAGTAAGATTGATCATTCATATTAAACATCACCATTATGTCAAACTTTTAATATTATCACATTCCTAATAAAAATAGTGTTTTGTCAGGGCATAATGTATCTCTGTATATCAAAGTAGCCCAGCAGAATACAATTACTGCCTCACAGCAGTTAAAATCTTTTTTTAACATCAACAGAATTTGCCAAGATGGAAAACTGGTTTCCCAGAGCTCAATTATTGGTGAGTGTTGTATTTCAGCATCCTGATGTCGTTTACCTGTGTAAAAGTCTTTGAATATCTGCAGTGTTTGCAGTTTGTTTGAATTTGTATATCTATAGTGCTGGAGTTTAGTGTGTGTTCTTTTTCTCTTCTCTCTCAGATACCCTGTGCCCACCAGGGCAGTTTTATGAGGACTGCGGGAACAGAGTAGACGGCTCTTCAGCCGGTAAAGGTTTAGCCTGTGAACAGACCTGTGAGTCGTATTTGCTGAACCTCACCTGCTCCATTCATGAGCCGTGCATGCCTGGCTGCGTTTGTCCCGCAGGGTGAGTGGAGTCTTTCCTGTCTGCAAAAACATATCGTGGTGGACCATACTTGCTTTAGTCTCCATTGAATCTTATGCACATATTCATATTGATAAGATGTGTCATGTTAATTGTATACATTTATTACATGCTACATGTGCTTTCGATGGAATTTTATTTAAAGGCACACCAGTTTACCATGGCGTTATGGTACCATGTCAAAAAACATGGGACTATCGTGGTACCTTTTCTCATACTTTTTTATTACTTTTTTATTATTTTCTCGTACTTTTATGAGTTTCCTAGGTAAAAATTGCACTTAAACTCCCTCCCATTTCAAAACTTGAAGCTCGTAATCACGACATAAAAAGTGGGATTTATCAAATTTCCGATAGCATGTAAAGGCGGCATAAATGATCTTACGAGTGCTGATGCCTTTCTCTTTCCTTTTGCTGTCTTTGGTCTTGAAATTACCTGATGTTAAACAAAATGAAGCACATATATGTTGCTTACTTTGACATAAACTGTGTTAAATTTGGACACAGTGCAGGAATTGGATATCAGATTTATATTTGTTTTGTGGAGACACATTTATGTAGCCATGTGTAAATGGAACCATTTTAACAAATCAGATAGCTATCCAATCAGTAAACACACATAACATGACCAGGAACTCTTTCTTGAACTTTCTTGAAGAACTAGATGTTTCTGGCAGAATTTAAGCTTCACTGAGTTCTAATGGGATGGCTTTTTGTGTCATCTATTCAAAGTCTCCCAGTTGCTTTTTCGCCTATTTAAACACTTTTACATACACTGAGGACTGTTTAAATGTACCTGAACATGTTTATTATTCCTCATCTGTTTTGGTAGTATACTTTTTATATATTTAAAGGTTAGATGTTTCCATGTTTGTGTGCGATGTAGAGGATTTAGTAGATGAATGGCTGTATGTGTACGTGTGTGATGAGGCAGTGATCCATAGCTAAGCTTAGTGGGTGGAATCGCCTGAGTAGCGTCAGGAACTGCTCATTTCCGTTACACATGCATACACTGGAATTTTTAGCCAATCTGGGTCAAATAGTGTTCTTAATCAAATTCCATTCAAATACTGAATCAAACATCTTTTCACTGGCAGATGTAGACCGGTGGCATACCGAGTAATGTAGATTTGCGGAAGCACACAAACCCCCCAGGCGCACTTTCACGGACCGATGACATTTTGCTCTACATGTTGAGGTCTCACTCGGATGGTGTCTGCCGGAGCAGGTGATGATGTCGATACAGATCAGTTAAAGGGTCTCCACTGACTCAGTGGGAACCTTTGCTGTGGTCTATGGCAGGTGAAAAGAGTTCTTTGTAGCTCAACTTCACTTCCCCTTCTTTTTTTTCCCTCACGTCACGTTCCCACTAAAGGGGCCTCAGAGAGCACGACTCTTGCTCTATAGATGGATTTTTGTCATCTGATACATTTAATGCCAGTGTCTACACAAGCAAACTGAGGTTAAGTGCCATATCACAAGCTTAACTTCCTAAAGCCATCCTCAGCCATAACAGCATGATAAGACCTCGTCTCAGTTATCCTCTTACCAACACCACAACCTGCAACAGAGAGTGGGAATATACCTGTTCTGTCCTTTATTTTATTGTTGAAAGATTGTTGATCTGTGAGATCTTAAATGGAGCTTAAGCAAAAAATGAAAATTCTATCATCATTTACTCACCCTCAAGTTCATGGGCCACATTGACTTCTATAGTTTAAAAAAACACCTATGAAAGTCCATGAGACCAATCAACTGCTTGATTGACATTCAAAAATATCTTCTGTGTTCAGTATAAGAAAGAAATTCATACAGGTTTGGAGGTACATGAGGGTGAGTAAATGATAGAATTTGCATTTTTGGGTGAGTTATCCCTTTAACCAGCTCACACTTTGTTCACAACACACATTTGATTTGGTTTTTGCAGAAAGGAGTTTCTGCTGAACACTTTCTTCTAAATATCATGTTAAATTGATTCCATTATTAAGGTTTGAGATGTATTTATTCTCAAAATATATAAAAGTTCTCAAAATTCTCTAAATATATGACAGTTGTTTTTTCTGTTACACTTTTAAAGATTATTAATTAAGATTTTAGATTTGTTTATGAAGTTTGGATGAGTACAACACTTGGTTTGTTAATGCTCCAGACCTCGCCAGTTTTGAATTACAAAGGCTAATTCTAATTCTATTAATACAAAGGGAAAAACTCTCATGAACATTCATTAGTCACATAGTGAAAGGGCTGTGAGCTCACGGGTGTATCTGGAGAGCAACTAGAGTCTCCACTGCACACAGAGGGGATGTGATATTTTAGATGGCTGAGTGTGTGTGTGTGTGTGTGCGTGCGTGTGGGATTCACATTCTTCTGACTTATTGACCTTTTAAACAGAAAACAATTACACAAGAGCATCATGGGAAAGAAATATCATGGCTGAGATTCTGTCATGAGTGTTTAATAAATTCCTGCAACTCGATAGTTTGGCATCTGGGCTGGTGTAAATATGTCACAAAGGCCCCTTATGCCACACTGTGATGTAGGGATGAGATTATTGATATGTCTGGAAATTACTAAATGTGGCATACGTGTGGTCTAGCATCATTATCACGGAGCGGTACAGTAGCAGCAGGATGTTATGAAGGTAATGTAAATAAGTAAAGAAAAAACAGGTGTGTAAAAATCAAATTACACTCCAGAATTTTTTTTCCCAAAAGTGGGAATGCATTTTATGTGTTCACCCGGTGGAAAAGAATCAGGACAGGACTACAGGACCCACATCAAGATGTTTGGTCTGGAAACTCACCATAGACAGGGCTCAATCTGAGGGGCGGGATAAACGGTTGTCTTTCAAACTCCCTCTGTACGCGATAGGATAGAGCTACAACCAACCAGAGCAACATGAAGCAGTGCTCGTTGATAGATTAAACATTCGCTGTATCCGGTCGGCAACACTCCAAACACATCTTCCCTTTTTAAGAATGACTTAAGTGCCGTGCTTAACTCCAAGTCTTCCAGAGTCGCGGTCAAAGCTGTTTCGAAAGACCGCCGTTCGCCAGTTTCTGTGTTTACTAATAGCACTCATGCGCAACTCGGCCGTCATTATGTTCAGCCCCGCCCACTGACTCTATACACAATGGCCCTCATTTATCAATCTTGCATAGAAACGGGTGTATATGTTGGCGTAAGATTATGCTTACACTCCTCTCACCGCCTGATTTATGAAACTGTGCGCACCTCTGCAATTCAGGGGTACGCAATACTTGCCCTTGATAAATCCCGCGGCTGAAAACGATCGTCATTAGAATAACACGCTCCTATATATTCAAGTCTCCGCCTCCCGCACACCCTCATTTTACGCCATGGACACACGGAAGACGGCAAAGAAGCGAAACTTCTCCGACGTGGAGATCGGGCGCGCTCAATCATCTCACTAGTCCACTAGTCAGGGCACTGATTAGGACATAAGTCAATGGGCTGACTCCCTGATCAGTGCTCTGACTAGTGAACTATTGAGATGATTGAGACGAGCCCATCGAGACCATCACCAGGGAAGTAGAAAAAAAACGAAATTGTTTTATAAAGAGTATAAAGAGTGGGAATAAAGGCACCCACAAAAACAAAATATGGACCCAAATTACGAGTACTGTTAATAGTGTGGGGGTTGAGAAGCGCACTCCAGCAGTTTAAATAGCTGTTTAGATGATAAATTACCATCACAATGCATTATTTTACAGCACGTTTTGAAACAATTAGCATTTAATTTCGTATCACGGCATGTATTGGGGTGTACGACAGTGATAATGATGTGATGTGGAGTAGCCTACCATTCATTCACATTAATAATTAGGCTACATGACAATTTGTAAGATTCTTCTTCTTCTTCTTCTTCTTATTATTATTATTATTATTATTATTATTATTCTTAATGACGCTTGTTATTTAGAAGAAGAATGTCGTTTTTATTGATTTTATTATTATTTAAAAGAAGAATGTAATTTTTATTATTTTGTCAGTCTGAATTATTTTAGTCCCAGTCCGTGCGCAGCTGCCGGGCCAGGCGGGCCGGTAAAGCGCACAGGCTCGCGACTGTAGGAATACATATGCCTACATATCAAACGCTTTGGTAAAGTCACACAAATTAAACATTGACGTTCATGTTGCACAAAAATAAACACTGAATGTTGTTGTTGTGGTTTTTAACTGTGGGTCATAATATAGCATATCTTGTCTGTGCGTTTTGTGGTGTTAGGATTTGCTGTTCTGCGCATTTTCCCACTAATCAAACGTGCGTACACCACCTCCTGAGCTGGTGTAGGATTTGAGCGTGCCGTACGCCAACGTCCATATTGATAAATCTCAAAGTCACCGTGGGTTTGGGTGTACGCAAGGTGTACGCTGGAAATTTGGTGTACGCACTTTTGATAAATGAGGGCCAATGTGATTGGCCTGACCAGAGTTTGGAGAGTTGCTAGATGACACTCGCGGTAGATTAGATTTGCTGCCGCTAGGGTGTGTCTAGATTTCTAGGCTAGCAGAAATCATATTCATGGATGAGAATATTAACGTTAGTGTAGTATAAAACAGAGCAGGGCCGAGTGCTGTGGGAGCTGAACGAGGTGAAGTGATTGAACTTTTATTTTGCCACAGTCGCCGCTTCCACTTCTTCCAGTCAAGCATAAGTGGGGTAACACAGTGCTGTTTTATCATATTAGATACATTTGAGTGTGTTGAATATGATGTTATAACATTACTCTCTGCGTTCACTGCTATTCTCTCTGTGCTATATTGCAAAATGTGCACAATTTTTCATATCAACAGAAATATATACCAGGATAACCTGGCTTGCATGGTTACTTCAGAGAATAGTTAATTATATGCTAAATCCTGCCCGCATGTTGAAGGGATTGGTTACAAGGAAGTTTGTGACATCAGAAACACCAGTGATGTCAAACCGCATTCTTTTCTCAGTGCAGTTTTAGGGAGAAAATACTCAGCAATTGGTGGTGACTTACAAATTTGCACATGGTTTGTCTTAAAGCATCCTTCCTAATAGCATATTAAAGCATATTAAAAACACCACACAGACAACATTAAAAACAAATTCCCCACAGGGGGACTTTAAAGCTTGCTATAAGTTACTACTTGACCCCCACAATGAGGTTTTAAAACAAATACATACTTCTTGTTCTGTGTCTTAAGTAACTGTGGACCATTGAATGTTTTAACCTATTTAGCAAATATTAGGTTAAAAATAGATAAAGAGTTGTATAAGGAATCCATTGCTGATTGTCAATCTGCTTTAATACATTTGAAATCACCTAACGTGACTGTAAAAGGGTGTAAAGTATTTGATTATTTGCCTTCTGGAACATTGGCATGAGTCTCTTGACCCTCTAGACCTTTTCCAGGGAATTTCCAGCAGCCATACTCTTCCACACACAGACACATACATAGAGAGTCACAGCCTGCCTTATTGCGAGAGCAGTGTCTCATTATAAACATTATAAATTGTATGTATATGTGTTTTTATGTGTATGGTGCCGGTATAACCTACGTTTTAGGGACAAAATGTCCCCACAAAAATGGCAATATCCGAAATCCTTGTGGGGACAACGTTGGTATCCATGAGGAAGACAACACACTAAATCATACTAAGTTTTTGGAAAATGTAAAACCATAGAAAGTTTTCTGTGATGGGTAGGGCTAGGGTTAGAGGACAAAATATACAGAATGTGTGTGTGTGTGTGTGTGTGTGTGTGTGAGAGAGAGAGAGAGAGAGAGCGAGAGAGAGGTATGTGAGCTAGACCTTATGTCTAGGCTGAATTCCTCAGTGCACCTGTTCATGCCCAGAAAATGAGTTTGCTAATTATTGAAGACAGGACTTTTTTCTTTTTGTCTTTCTGTCTATTCTAATTTGTAGTCTTGCACCAAAGTTCTAACTTTAGTTATGCTAATGATGTCACATGCAGGTGGGTAATAATTTATAAGGTAATAAGATAATTAATTTGAGATTGCAACTAATATCAGATTATTATAGTCCATTTAAATCCCTATGTAATTGCCATACACTTTACTCCTCTATAAATTTGATTAATTTACTCAGCAGCTTTCCCCGTAAAGTCATTTCTTTGAGGAGCTGCTCTAACACACTTCGCATCTGAAGACTTTACTATTTTTATTCCCTGGAGTTTGATTCATTGAGACTTCCCTCTTACATCATGCTCTAGGGTTCCCTTACAATTTTTTTCCCTCATGCATACTTTAAAGACAATGCTGATTGTTGACATGCCAAAATATATAGACTGGAATGTATACAGTATATTTGAATAGAATGAAAGATATATAATGCACTGGATGATAGCTTGCTTATTTTGCTTAAGAGTATGGTGTATTTAAGTCCACTTGTCATTCTAACAACTAACAAGATACTATGCTTCTAAGTACCACATCTCAAGAGCTGTAGTTCCAGCCACATAAGTTTAGTTGCTGTTTGCCAATTCAAGAATCAGCAAATTATTGATCTATGTTGACAACGACAGAAATTGTGGCCACATTGGCTAGCAATGCTTTGGTAAAGAACACCCCAGATTAGTTACTGGCCAAGTTTTCTGTAACTTTACAGTTTGTTGAAGATGTTTCAGCATAGTCTGACATCTTCTCACTCTGTTTCTCTCTGTCCATTAAGCTAAGGGTGATGCTGATACCCCTGTCTCTCATGGGAGCAGCAGGTATAGGAGTGTTTTTGTGAGAAGGGGAATTCCTGCACTAATGAGAGGGAATTATTACCCCCTCCTCCATCCCTCAAGCAAAGTGGTTAATGGCAGCGATGCTTATTTACGCAGTAAACAGGTGCACAGCTGGATCAAATAACTGATAAGCGGCTTAAAGACATTCCTGTAGTCCATACTTCAAAATCAGCACATTTTCATTTGTCAAGATGAAAGAAAAGAAAGGAAACTACAAGGGAAAAAAGCCATCTTTATGTTTCTGTGCTCTGCTGCAGACCTTTAGCTTGTGTGAATACAGATGTTTTCTGAACAATTGTTTTCTCTCTTAGGGTTAGGATCAGGTTTAGGGTTAAGGGTTAAGGTCAGAGATCAATGCAGATGACCTCTAAGTCTTCTTGAGTGTAATGCATCTCACTGGGTCTGAGATTAGAGCTCTCACGGTGAAAATGATGCCACAGTTGAGTCTCTAAAGTGTGTTTAACTCCCTGAAGCCTTTTGATGGTCATGGTGCTTATTGTATGCTCACCCAGAGATTGTGCTGTCATTTATATTCTTGCACTTTAAGTTTTACCACAGACTTTGAACTTACTTAAACTGAATTATATGCTTTAATATCGTAAGTTCTGTTTTTAACCAATGTTAATGTTAGTTTTCATACAAGTTAAACTAAATTATATTTAACCCCTTGCCTGTCATCCCCCGATTTGGAAAATGGAGCATTTAGACATACTCATAGTAAAAAGACAGCTGCTCATAAGTTATTCTGAAACACATAACCAATACATATTTAGAAAGCAAAAACTTGAGAGTTTACAGCGGAATACTCAGAATTACTCAGACAATTATTAATATAGAGATATATAAGCTAAAACATAAAAAAAAAAATGTAAATATTTTAAATAATTTTCTTCAAGTATAAAAATATTATGTGAATGTAGTATAACTACAACTAAATTGAAGGCACAGTTGTGTTCATGCTTTATTTAAAATCTGAGGCTGTTATGTCCAAAATTATGAATTTTATGAAACATTTTCTAAGACCATGTCTGGATTTTTTTTTAGATGCTTTTATCAAAAAAGTTTGTTGGCCTGAAGACACATTTGCAGTCTTTTGTCTAATGTCTGGTGAGGAGAACAGCTCAATTAATGCTTTAATGTGCACACTCGATGATCGTTTCACACTTTTGAATGTCTGAGACGTAATCCTCATTATTCTTTCGTTATGAATCTTTTGTTTTTTTTAACAGCCATTATTCAAATCCATTATAACATGTATGCCTGCCTAAATGGCCCAGTAACAGTGCAGTATTTCATTTAGCAGTCAACATTCTCTAGTCTTTCTCTTTAAAAAAACAAAAAAAAACAATACTAAAAGCACATTATTTATTGTAACAAAATAGACAAAGCTCCTGGTCCTACAGGTGCATTAGAGTTTCAGTTAGCATCAAGCTACACAACACAATTTAAAAGATTAAAATTACAACTTACATTACATTAAATTACACTCTATATTTCACTCTACACCACCATTGAGTGTTTGTATTAGTTTCCTGTCACGATATAATGGGGATTTCGTTCATATAGTGATGTTATATTAATCATTTTATATGGAGCTAATCGCTACACCTGTTAGCGTTCATAATGTAAAAATATGCAGGAGCCAAATGAAGGAGAGCAAACGAACGTCTGATGACTCATATCTGACGCATATCATTAAGAGGAGACCCAGAAAGAGCTATGTGCATTTAGCTCTTTTAGATCAAATTATTCAGTGAGAAATTAATAGAAATGGTATTCTGTGTGACAAAATATTTTGCAAACGTAATAATATGTCAATATTTCTCAAAATATGATTATTTATATATATATATATATATATATATATATATATATATATATATATATATATATATATATATATATATATATATAGTGAGGAAAATAAGTATTTGAACACCCTGCTGTTTTGCAAGTTCTCCCACTTAGAAATCATGGAGAGGTCTAAAATTGTCATCGTAGGTGCATGTCCACTGTGAGAGACATTATCACAATTTTAAAAATTCCAGAAATCACAATGTATGATTTTTTTTACTATTTTTTTTTTTGTGTATGATACAGCTGCAAATAAGTATTTTAACACCTGTCTATCAGCTAGAATTCTGACTCTCAAAGATCTGTTAGTTTGCCTTTAAAATGTCCACCTCCACTCCATTTATTATCCTAAATTAGATGCACCTGTCTGAGGTCGTTATCTGCATAAAGACACCTGTCCACCCAACATGGCCAAGACCAAAGAGCTATCCAAAGACACTAGAGACAAAATTGTACACCTCCACGAGGCTGGAAAGGGCTACGGGGAAATCGCCAAGCAGCTTGGTGAAAAAAGGTCCACTGTTGAAGCAATCATTAGAAAATGGAAGAAGCTAAACATGATTGTTAGTCTCCCTCGGACTGGGACTCCATGTAAGATCTCACCTCTTGGGGTCTCAATGATCCTAAGAAAGGTGAGAAATCAAACCAGAACTACACAGGAGGAGCTGGTCAATGACCTGAAAAGAGCTGGGACCACCATTTCCAAGGTTAGTGTTGATAATACACTAAGACGTCATGGTTTGAAATCATGCATGGGATGGAAGGTTCCCCTGCCTAAACCAGCACATGTCCAGGCCCGTCTTAAGTTTGCCAATGACCATTTGGATTATCCAGAGGAGTCATGGGAGAAAGTAATGTGGTCAGATGAGACCAAAATAGAACGTTTTGGTCATAACTACACATGTTTGGAGGAAGAAGAATGATGAGTACCATCCCAAGAACACCATTCTTACTGTAAAGCATGGGAGTGGTAGCATCTTGCTCTGGGGGAGTTTTTCTGCATATGGGACAGGGCGACTGCACTGTATTAAGGAGAGGATGACCGGGGGCCATCCATTACTTATTTTCCTAACTGTATATATATATATATATATATATATATATATATATATATATATATATATATATATATATATATATATATATATATATATATATATATATATATATATAATATATTACACATTATTATGTTATTAGGAACACCATACTAATACTGTGTTTGACCCCCTTTCGCCTTCAGAACTGCCTTAATTCTGCGCGGCATTGATTCAACAAGGTGCTGAAAGCATTCTTTAGAAATGTTGGCCCATATTGATAGGATAGCATCTTGCAGTTGATGGAGATTTGTGGGATGCACATCCAGGGCATGAAGCTCCCGTTCCACTACATCCCAAAGATGCTCTATTAGGTTAAGATCTGGTGACTGTGGGGGCCATTTTAGTACAGTGAACTCATTGTCAAGAAACCATTTTAAATGATTCGAGCTTTGTGAGCCATCAGAGAATGGGTACATGGTGGTCATAAAGGGATGGACATGGCCAAAAAACAATGCTCAGACCGTGGCATTTAAACGATGCCCGATTGGCAGTAAGGGGCCTAAAGAGTGCCAAGAAAACATCCCCCACACCATTACACCATCACTAGTAGCCTGCACAGTGGTGACAAGACATGATGGATCCATGTTCTCATTCTGTTTACTCCAAATTCTGACTCTACCATCTGAATGTCTCAACAGAAATTGAGAATCATCAGACCAAGCAAAATTTTTCCAGTCTTCAACTGTCCAATTTTGGTGAGCGTGTGCAAATTGTAGCCTCTTTTTCCTATTTGTAGCGGAGATGAGTGGTACCCGTTGGGGTCTTCTGCTGTTGTAGCTCATCCGCCTCAAGGTTGTGCATGTTGTGGCTTCACAAATGCTTTGCTGCATACCTCGGTTGTAACGAGTGGTTAATTTAGCAAAGTTGCTCTTCTATCAGCTTGAATAAGTCGGCCCATTCTCCTCTGATCTCTAACATCAACAAGGCTCACAGGACTGCTGCATACTATATGTTTTGTCCTTTTCACACTATTCTTTGTAAACCCTAGAAATGGTTGTGCATGAAAATCCCAGTAACTGAGCAGATTGTGAAATACTCAGACCGGCCCATCTGGCACCAACAACCATGCCACGCTCAAAACTGCTTAAATAAAAAATTGCTTTCTTTCCCATTCTGACATTCAGTTTGGAGTTCAGGATATTGTCTTGACCAGGACCACACCCTTAAATGCATTGAAGCAACTGCCATGTGATTGGTTGATTAGATAATTGCATAAATGAGAAATTGACCAGGTGTTCCTAATAATCCTTTAGGTGTGTGTGTGTGTGTGTGTGTGTGTGTGTGTGTGTGTGTGTGTGTGTGTGTGTGTGTGTGTGTGTGTGTGTGTGTGTGTGTGTGTGTGTGTGTGTGTGTGTGTGTGTGTGTGTGTGTGTGTGTGTGTGTGTGTGTGTGTGTGTGTGTGTGTGTGTGTATATATATATATATATATATTTAGTGTATAACATTAGAAGAAAAAGAAAATATTTTTGGCTGAAATCTATAATCCACACATGATAAACTGGTTCTAAATGTGGCAAAATGTCTGTTTGCGTTCAGAATGTTTTAAGAATTTAATCACCCAGTCTGCTCCCTGTTAAATTTTTATTCTAGTAGAAGTTTTGACAATCAGTGTGTTTTAATGACCTGTATAAATGAAATATAAAATTCTACCCCGACAATTGTGCTCAGTCCAGTGTAAGGCATTTCAGTTTACCCATTCTGCAATTCATTTGAAAACATTTATAATGATTTTGCACAAACCTTCTTTTCAGTATTTCTGCAATTTCAGCCCCCAGAGTTTTTGTTTGAGCCATGGTTTTATTTTCTCAAGTCTGCTTTGTACACAGAGAGAACAGCATCACTAGTGCATGAAGATAATTGGCAAGCAATGGAGTGTGTGATTGTTTAGTTATGGATCCATCTCTTTGACTCTTAATTAATGCATGCAGAACAGGAGCAGGTGATCACAAATTCTTTGATGCCAGTAAGTGATCCAGCATGCTGGCTATGGGATAAAGAGAGCTGTTAACACCTGTCTATCTGGGGTGTAAGTTTACTCAGTTCTAACAGACAGTGTGCTGGGAACTCTCAGAGACCCTCGGGCCAATGGAAATGATTCACTGCAATATTACAAGATCTTTATCAGAGAGAGAGATTGAGAGAAGCTCTTTGGATCTGTGAGAATGAGAATCGGCTGCATTTCTCATGTGACCAGTGTGATTTTTCTTTCATCCCTCCACCCATCCAAATATTCTTGTCTCTGGCAGAATCTTCAGAGTTCCTGCATTGTACTTGCATGGCATCTCTGGACTCACATACAGTACATGGTACTCAGATGTATTCACATTCACATTTGTGTATTTCAGGCTCCTCAAGCATGGTGATGAGTGTTTTGAGCCACGTGCATGTCCGTGTTTGTGGAAAGGGAAAGAATATTATCCAGGAGACAAAGTATCGTCCCCATGCCATCAGTGGTGAGATCACATTAATTCACATCATGTGCATTTCATTACACCAGTTTGCTGTACTACATTTTCAGCTACTTATATCAGAGATCATGTCGTCCCTTGAATTTTGTTAACTTCACTGATTTAGATTACGTATACGAGAAAAACTATTTGACCAAATTCCCAAATTTGTTACAAACATAAAATGTTGTAGAAACTCAGCACAAACACATTCACTTAGTGTCTCTTTAGGGAGAAGTTAAAAGAGGAAATGTGTAGTGAAACTGTTTCTAGGATCTGAATGTCTGTGTTTTGCAGTGTGTGTCAGCATGGCACATTCCAGTGTGAGTTTCGCCCATGTCCGTCAATGTGCACTACTTATGGAGATCGACACTTCCGAACGTTTGATGGGTTCCTGTTTGATTATATTGGCGCATGCAAGGTGTACTTGGTCAAGGTGAGCTTTGAGCAACAGATTCAGACATCCCATAGCCCGTTCTTATAAAAAGAAAAAATGACTGCATGTGTTTGCATGTATTGTTGTTGTCTTCTTATTTGTGCTCCTGTGTGTGTGTTAGAGCTCTTTGGATGCAATGATGTCTGTCACAGCAGAAAATGTTGACTGCTTTGAGAGTGGCGTGATCTGCAGGAAATCTCTTCTTATCTCTGCCGGACGCTCCTTCATTGTGTTTGATGATGACTCTGGCAAACCTGTGAGTGAACTTTTCAGTCTCATTCCCACCTTATTATTGTTACATAAACATATTCTATCTATGATAGAATTAAAAAGCAATGCCAACAGGTGTTGCCTAAAATTCCCACCTTACTATTGCTACATAAACATACTCTATCTATGATAGATTTAAAAAGCAATGCCAACAGGTGTTGCCTAATAAATGTTCATGAGCCAGGCAGAGGTTTATAATATGCCCCACCCACTTTTAAATCATTCCTACACTCCTGGGTATTGATGATTATACTTTGGACTGGATAAATATATATTTTAATGCAAGGAATGCAATTGCATCATAGTGGTGGAAATGATAATGATCTGGTTGATAATAATCTGCCGATATGGTTCATGTGCAGAACCCATCCAGTGTGATTGACAGGCAGAGAGCATATATCTGGCAAGCAGGATACTACACCATTGTGCATCTGCTTGGGGAAGACCTCACAGTGCTGTGGGACAGGAAAACCACCATACATATACAAGCTGGACCACGCTGGCAGGTACAAAAAACACACAAAGAGCTGAATGTGTTGCTGGCTGCTTTGCAGCAAGTATAAACTTTGTTTTGAGTAGCAAATCATTCATTTGCAGAATATTGATTACCTTACAAGTTTGTATTTGTGTGTTCATTATATTTTTAGGGCAAGCTTACTGGTCTTTGTGGCAACTTTGATCAGAAGACAGCGAATGAAATGAGAACACCAGAGAACATTGACTCGTCTACACCGCAGGAGTTTGGCAACAGCTGGACAGCAGCAGAGGCATGACAAACAGATAAACACATATACAACAAAGTTTGAAATAATTATGATGTTTTTATGTATTTGAAAGATGTCTCTTATGCTCACCTAGGCTGCATTCATTAGATCAAAAAGTACAGTAAAAAATAGTAATATTGTGAAATATTATTACAATTTAAAATAAGTGTTTTCTTTTTAAATATATTTTAAAATGTATTGTGTTAAATGTATTTCTGAATAAATGATTCCTTTATAAGCTGAAATTTCAGCTGCCATTACTTCAGATCCTTTAGAAATCATTCTAATATATACATCCCTGCTGAATAAAGAGTATTAATTTAATTTAAAAAGGATAGTGTATAAATATTTTAACAAAAATTTTAACCAGCACAGTTGTTTTTATCATTGATTGGAAATGTAATAAGAAAAGTTTCTTTAGTATGGATCATGTGACACTGAAGACTATAATTCTGCTTTGCCACCACAGAAATGTTTTTGATCAGATACATCAATGCAGCCTTAGTGAGCGTAAGAGAATTATTTGAAAAACATACAAATATCTTAAGTATTCCAAACTTTGAACTTCTAGTCTATGCAAAATATGAACTCTCACTTTTATTTCATTCACATTGTTTGTAGATGACTAAACATTTGTTTTGGCCTTCTGAATCTGGTAGTAGCTACAAATCAAACACTGTAGTATGACTATCTGTTTGTGTGTGCACATCCCATCAGTGTGTGAACAGTCCTGATATAAGGCACCCCTGCAATCTGAATCCTCTTCGAGAGCCCTTTGCGAAAAGACAGTGTGGGATTTTGCTCAGTGAAGTGTTCCAAGTCTGCCACCCTGTGGTAAGTTTATCACCTCTGAACACTAATGCCCACATTCACGAGTCGAACATGTCACACATGTAAGTGAGTGAGGGTCTCTGTGTTTAAAGGTTTTTCATGCTCTATAGGTAGATGTCACATGGTTCTATATGAACTGCCTGGTGGATACCTGTGGCTGCAACCGTGGAGGAGACTGTGAGTGTTTCTGCACAAGTGTTGCTGCCTATGCTCATCGCTGCTGCCAAAAGGGTGTCACCGTTGATTGGCGCTCCCCTTCTGTTTGCCGTAAGTGATATTCTTATAATCAGTCTTTGTAATAATAACAGTAACATTGTAGTTTTAGGGTCCAACTCTTACTATTAACTAGTTATGCATATTACTAGGATATTGGCTGTTTATTAGTACTTATAAAGCACATATAAATGCCTTATTCATCATGATCATATTCTATATCCCTTAATCCTAACCAATACCTAAACTTAACAATTACCTTACTTACTATTAAAAAGTAGTAATTAGGAGTTTATTGAGACAAAAATTATAGTTAATATTTAGTTAATAGTGAGAATTGGACCCTTAACTAAAGTGTGACCATAATGACTAATAACTGAATAAACTACGGTGAACACACATTCTTCCTAAAGACAATTATGGTCAGAAGAAGAAGGAACTGAGCGATATATAATACAGCTTTTTATCATAAGCTTTATTTTTATGCTATAATGAGTAATAGTACCTTCTTCCTTTTACAGCGTATGACTGTGAATACTACAATAAAGGTATATCTGTCATATTTTTATGAATATAACATTTGTACATGTCTAATATATTATTTATATTATTATATGTTTTACAATTGTGCATGTGTGTGGGAATGCATGTGTGCATAGCTTTAGGGAAAGGGCCACTGAAGCTTTTGACCTACAGAGAAAGAGGAACAATTTTGGCAGCTAATACGACGACTGGACTGGTGTTCCCAAAAAGAGACATTACCAGTACTGATGAGGTGCTGACACTGTTCATGATGACGCCAGGCATCAGCAAAGCCAGACCACATGGTCAGTCAGACAGTCAAAAGCACACAATTAACAATAAAAATGCTCAGTAAAACATGCATATTTTAGACCAAATCTAAAACTTAACTCAAACCTATACAATATATGTTTATTTTATTAAATGTGGTATAATGTTGTTAATGCTGCAGACTCATCCCTGGTGTCATTTGAGGCGGCAGACAGACCCAACTACTTCTTAAAAGCAGAACGCAGTGGCCAGCTGAGACTGCAGAAGTGGGAAGAGACTGAGGCATTCTGGGATGCAGCTACATTTGTTCTTCATAGAGACACCTGGATTTCTGGCTTTGATTCGCTGGAGTCCCTGGCAAAGCCAGGGTTTTTTCTGCATTTCATGCTCTCCAGACTCCAGCTCATGAAATACAGTCACTCAGATCGGTACCGCCGTGCTACTCTATTCAAACTGACAGGTCAGTATGTAGCAACACATCTACGAACTTACTCAAAATCACAAAAAAACATTATCACTTGCTTAACCAATTTCTCCCCCGAATCATTATTTTTGCCACAGGCAGCATACCATACTATCCAATGGGTCCTCGATGTCAGTGGCGGTATGAATCATGTGTGAGTCCTTGCTTCAGGACATGCAGTGACCCATCAGGTCGGAGCTGTGCCAGCATCCTGAAGTAAGATCACACACATTGAATTTATGCAAACTTAGAGTAACTATACTCTATATTGATACTCTTGTTTAAGTGTATGATTAAGTGATATGCCTGATATGCACCTTTCTCTAGGGTTGAGGGATGCCTGCCTCAGTGTCCAAGTCACATGGTTCTAGATGAGGTCACTCACAGATGTGTCTATATGGAGGACTGTAAGCTACTATTTGTGCTACTTCTATTGCTACATCTGGTGTAAAACAGTCAAAACTATTTAGATACTAGATGAATGCTATAGCTAAGTTCAGGATTTACAATCATTGTAAATCAATCATCTTCTACAATCATTGTCAAAACATCATAGTGACATCTTTGTTAATCAAATTTCAACTAGAACTAATGTTAACCTTTTGAGTAAAACAGACCACAAGTTATCAATGGAGCAAATCCAAGCTCCAGTTTACCTATCTTATCATAACACAGTTAGCTATATCAGTTAAAAAGGACCAGTTTTGTGCAGTGTCTAATAAATATTGCATTTGTGTTTAGGCATTAAGCCTGCTGTTGTTCCTCCATTCACACCACCCACCACTGCCATGTCATCAACATCCTCAGAATATTCCACCTTGAGTGGCTCAGCGGTGTCTATGTCACTCACACCTACAACAGTGTCAGAGAGTAGTACCATTGCTACGTTACCTACAGTAGACATGCCAAGCACTGCAATGCTTACATATTCCCCTATCCTACCTGAGGTGGTGGAAACCATTACCACATTAACAACATCCTCTTCCTCCCCAAGCCCACTGGCTTCCACTGAGAGAACCACTAAAGCACCCAGCATCACTCACACTTCCTCCACTACATTGCACACCAGCCCAATGTATATCTCAGCATCTCTCTCAGGCACCTCTACAACAAGCAGGCCAACAGAGTCTTCAACACTACTCACACGTACGACAACTATCCCCTTACCGCCTACTTCTAGTCCTGTTTTGTCATCTACCTCAAGTAAAGAGCCGACCAGAGTAAGCACTCTACCTGTGCTTCCAGTCTCAACCAGCATGAGCACCACAGAAGCCACTTCCTCAACTGTCAAAGCGTCATCTCCCTTCACCTCAACTACAGAGACTCCTAGAGTCTCTGAGATTCTCACACCTACTGAAAAGACCACAACTCCCACTGTTACTTCTAGTAGCAGCACACAGTTTCCTGCTGAAACCATTAGCACAACCAAGTTCACATCACCATCGACCACAACGCCTGTATTAGGATCGAGTACCACAGAAAAATTGACCTTACCGACGACTTTACACACTCTGAAGACCTCTGAGAGCATTTCAGAAACCCAGAAGCCTCTGGACATCACTACCATTTCAACTTCCCCTACCGATATTGAAGCATCAACGACTCACATTTCAGTGAAATCCACAATTTCTGCTTTCCAAACACCAACTTCAACTCAAACAACGCCTTTTATTTCTTCAACATCAACCTCAGAGCAACCCGAGACTTCGAAAACAGCAACATCTTTCTCCACGGCTGCTCCAGAAACCCTTATCACCACAGTGTCCTCTCAAGCTCCTACATTTGTGCCAACAGAGACCACAGCAAAAACAACCTTTCAGTCAACATCTGTTACGTATACTTATCATGATGTATCAACAACTGACAGGACATTACAGACAGATTGGAGAATGATCCAAACCACGTCAACTCCATCAGTATTACCAGAAACATCCCAGACCAGTGTCAGGACAACAGAGACCCCACTTACCACCTACACCACCTTGCCATTCACCTCAGCACCTACAGAGGAAACATCAACACTGCTCACATCACATGTGTCACCCACTGACAAGACAACTTCGAGCGTTGTCTCAGCTTCTACTACATTGGGCCCTACAGTGTCTCACTGGAGTTTAGTTTTCCCCACTGCTCTCCTTACAGACAAAGTCAGTACATCTGCAATTCATCCTTCTTATTCTACAACAACTATGACCACCACACCTGCACTGCCTGCGATTTCTACAGCTTCGCCATCCATACTTACGATGGCAACATCAGTATCTCAAGCCCCAACAAAAACCACAGAAACAACTGTCACTTCTGACATACCTCTGCTGACATCTACTGCAGCTGAGAAGGAGATTGTTTTCACCACTCAAACATCCACAACAAGGCCTTTGACTATACATTATGTCACAGAGGCAACTAGGGCTCCTCCTGACACAGATAGAGCTGTGCTGTCAACTACTGCGACAACTCAGACTTCAACACTAGTGCATGAGACCTCCAGCACTTTTCCTTCCACAATGACTCCAAAATTCACAACCCGTGTCACACCAGTCCTGACTACACGGGCGGCTGTGGCTACCACACGTCGAGAAACACCTCGAGTTGTGACCACAACCAGCATTTCACCTCCCTCTTGGAATGAGACAACACTGACAACACTCTCTACCATTTCTACAGATAAAGTGACTACTGTTTCCACATATACATCTTCCTCTAGTACCCCTGTTGCTTCTTCTAGCACACTTAGAACACCCAGTCCTGACAGCACTGAATACACCTCTAGATTTACAGAGTACACAACTGAATCTGCTCCGACCACAGCACTGCCATCATACACTGGAACAACAAAAACTCCAATGCCAAGTGTAGCTTCAGTTACTACCACTTCAAAACAGCCACCTACTTCCTCTTCTGTCATTGAGAGTAGTCCCATAACTAGTGCAAGTCCCTCTACTGAGCGCCATCTGGTGGATGAACGTACCACAGTCACAGCCATGCCAACTGCCTCAGACACTGCCCGAGCAACACTAAGTTCATCTGCGGTGACCAGTCTTCCCTACACTATAGAAACAGAGCACTGGATGACGAGCCAGACACATGTAGTCCCAAAAACTACTGCTGTCGAGCCAAGCAGAGTATGCACTGTGAGTCAATTATAAAAAGCTTTTCTGTTTTTTAACATTCACTTTATACATTTTGGATAACAAAAGTGTGCAATTACATGTTAAACTAAATGATGTTTGTGTGTCTGTAGTCTCCATATTCGGAAGTAGTGGATGAATGTACAAAGCTTATTTGTGTCAGTGGTCAGTTGCTCCTCTTCAATAAGTCTCAGAGCTGCCCTTATGATCCTACCCCCCCAAACTGTGGTCTGCTTGGCTTTGCTGTACTAGTCAATGGTGATAAGTGTTGTCCACGCTGGGACTGCCCATGTGAGGAACACGCATATAAAACACATTACTATAATCATTTTCATTCTGCAATTTGTTAATGTTTTATCAAAATATATTTTAATTTTGGCTTGTAGGTCGTTGTTCAGTGTTTCCAGATCTTAATCTGATCACCTTTGATGGGAAAAGTGTTGCGATTTATAAAGCTGCTTTATATGTGGTGACTCAACTGCCCAATGAGACCATCAGCATCCTGGTGCAAGAGTGTTCTGGACCAGATTACACCGTAAGATATGCACAGCCTCACGTTAGCCCTTCAAATGATAGAAACTTTTATGTTTATTTTTATAAAAATGGGTAGTTGACAAATAAGCAGTAAAAAATGCTAAAAAAAATTGTAAAACATCACTATTGAGTCTTTCACTGTTTTTTGAAATGTTTTACTAAAACATGTCTTATGGTGTGACAGAAAGAACCAAGAATATAGGGCTGTCACACCAAAGGACAACAGAAATGAACAATTTTAGAGTGGTTTCAAAAAAGTTTAATATTTGAACAACTCTGAGACAAAATCTTACCCTGTGCACGTCATGGGCTTCACATCAACATGACCTTGAATGGGGTCCTTCAACTTTATTTTAAACTTAAAAGTTAAATTAAACTTGCCAGTGGAATTGCCAAATCAGGATATGGTGTCACACTAGATTACATGGTTCCTACGCTTTTACACTATCAGAAAAAAAAGTTATATTTCTGTCACTGGGGCAGTACCCAACGGTACAAAACCAAAAAGGTACTAATATGTACCTTTAAGGTACTAATACACACTCTTAAAGTACTGATATGTACATTTTAAGGTATTAATATGTAGCATTTAGGGGTGAGTAAGGTACAGAAAATGTGCCTTTTCACTTTTTTACCTTAGGGTACTGCCCCAGTGGCAGCACTGTACCTTTTTTTTCTGAGAGTGTAGAAATATATAAATGAAAATAATGATTGTCATTTACTAAAAGGTATTTTTTAATATATGTATGATTTTTGTTTTAATTTGTAAAAGTTAATTTATTGAACCTTGAGATAGTCACACCAAAGGACAATTTTAAGATTTGACTCAAAAATGTAACAAAAAAAGCTAAAGACAAAGTTTTATATCAACAGGTCTATGTGAGACAAATAACTGTTTAACCCAATTATATGCTAATTATATTAATTTTTATCTTGTGTAACAGTGAAAATGTCATGTCACGTCAACAACCCAAATGTCAAAGTCATGATATTATTCTGTTTGATTCCAGCTTGTGTGGAACTTTACCAATTTGTGTCTGGCAGCTTTAAACATAACTCACAAATCCAATGAAGTACTCATCAATCGCCTGCAGAGACGCGTGAGTAGCCACCGGCTCGCAATTCTTGGAATTTGCCGCATTATTTTTAGTGGTGATGGATTATATTTTAAAAATAACGTTTGAATAAAACATATTGGAAAATATTATGCCCAGAAAAAAAATATTATTATGCCAGTCTGGCATATTTACATAATCAATGGGTTGTTTTTCCAGCTATATGTGAACTCCAGGTATGCAAAGCCACGTTTTAAGAAGTTTGGTTTTGAGATTCTGGACACAGGAAACATGTATCTAATTCGAAGTCCAGCTGGACTGAAGATCCAGTGGTTCCACACTACAGGCATGATGGTGATTGAGATGGACAGCTATAACAACAGACTCCCCACAATGGGCTTGTGCGGTATGAATCCATTAACCACAGATTATATGGACTGTAAAAACGATCATGTCATATTTGAATGTTTCTCTTTGTCACCCTGTCCAGGTAGTTGTGATGGTAATCCTCTGAATGATCTGACTCTGTCTAACGGTACAGTTGTGCCTGAGCAAGAGGATCCGGCTGTGTTCATCGATAGCTGGCAGATTCCCAACACCACCAGCTATGTCAGCCACAGCAGACGAAGGGAGGCCAACTGCACCACGAGCGACTGCTCTCAGTGCATGAGCATGCTGAGCAACCATACCTTCACCGCCTGCCATCCCTATGTACGGCACACAACATGGACATGAACATCCCGCCAATACAAATCCTGCAGCACATGTGATTATGCATTACATTTCCTAACTTCTTTGTGCTCAGGTCCCTCCAGCGGTGTTCTGTGAGATCTGGGTGAGAGATGTGGAGTATGTGAATAATCCATGTGTTGCTTTGGCCGCTTATGCTGCTTCCTGCCACAAATTCAACATCTGCATGGAATGGAGGAGCTCGGATTTCTGCCGTAAGTTTTCACCAAGGCATTTGAAATGTTTACCACAACTGTATCTGGTGTTAAAATGGAATTTATTGGTGTCATGTGTGGTGTGTATTTTACAGTAATGTTAGAATTTTTTTCTGTGTAGCTTTCATGTGCCCAGAAAATCTGCGATACCAAGCATGTCTGCCCACCTGCACTGCCCCATCCTGCCCAAACCAAGAGTTTGAGTTTGTCCCAGAGCAATGCATGGGCCTTTCAGAGGGCTGCGTATGTCCAGAGGGAACTTTATTACATCGGCCCTATTCTGCCATGTGCATTCCACTAAACAAGTGTGGTATGCCCCTTTCTCTTCTACAGTATCTATTAAAGAGAATTTAGTTATTGTCATTGAATAATTAGTATAATGGTATGTCTTTGCAGCATGTACTGATAGCTTTGGAACCCCACGTGCACTTGGGGAGGTGTGGAAAGCCTCGCTGGATGGCTGCTGCATGTATAAGTGCGAGAACGACAGCATAGTGCCGGTGGAGTATAACTGCAGTAACATCCCTCAGCCAGTCTGCACACGTGCAGGAGAGATTACCGTCAACCTTGCAGATGACAGCAGCTGTTGCCCTCACAAAGCCTGTGGTCTGTTACACAATTATTTCGAACTTCTCTACAAAAGGGCTGGGCAGAATGATGGTATATTCTATTTACCTTGTACCGTGTTTACATCCTTTACGTTAAAACACAGATAAAAAGGTAAACAAGAAGATAAAGGTTTTATTACATAATTATTACATGGTAATTGAATTTCTAAAACTTTCTGAAGATGAATTTCCAGCCAAATAACTATATTGCAGCTAAATAACTATATAACTAATTACAGGCAAATAACTATATCATAACACAAAATGTGTCATAATGCCCAACCCAGTTTGTTAAAGTTAAAGTTAAAGCTGCAGTAGGGAGTTTTTAGAAAACGTTGACTTAGCCTGAAAATTTGAACAAGCACAACTCACAGGTCACTCCCCCTTGTAACAGCCCTCCACAGCTCTTCCTCCATCACAACGGAGCCGGCCGTGAACGCGCAGGCTAGTAAGCAAACAGTTATGGCACATTCACTGGTACGGACAAAACATCAACAATATGATTTACATTGACTACGGCCTGCCCTTACTTTGACTACAAACTTGGTCCTCAAAACATTATGTATTTTGCAATACATGTAATGTAACTATATGTCGTTGCACTATTTCTACAAGTAATAAATAGCTAGTAAGATAATATAACAGCAGCTAACGTTATAGTATGTATCCAAGTAATTAGTCTATTAATATGTAATGCTAAGTAAGGTTTACTAGTACATTATTTAAGTAGCATGGCAAGCCAGTGAATTAGTAGTAATGCGGCTAGGGTTTTGACCAAGCGCAACCTCCCGCGATCTCTCTTGAAGCCAATACGGAAGTAATGTAAACTGCAATTCCTCAACTGGCCACTAGGCTCCAGAAGGGAGCAGAATCTCATTGAGCCCCATGTTAAAATGGCCAACTTTACAGCAGAAAAAACATGTTTACAGCCTGGTACAAATTGTGGTTTTTGCCTATACGGCTAATTTTGACCTTCATGACAACTGTGAGGGGGGTGAATTTTTTTCTAACTCATTCGTTTACGTTATATAAAGCCTTAAAGTTCTGCATAATTAAGGGCGTGGTTACAGGTGGATAGCCATTTATCTGCCGTCTATAGTTATTGCGTCACCTAAGCTCTGCCCACATCCCACCTTTTTGCCCATTTTCTGTTATCCGGGAGTGACACACAATGACTCGCTCATAAGATGGCAACGCCCAGCTCGCCCCTACTTTAAGCTTCAGAACGGCTTCAGAACAGAATCCTATGGGTCACGTCACGGATACTACGCCCATATTTTTTTACATTCTATGGTTTTGACATGTCAATGGGCTCCGACGAGGAATTCACACCCACAGCGACTTTGAGGAATGAAACAAATCAAGCAGGGATACTTACTTGTCACGCAGAAATGTGGCTATCTCTGCATCGTTTTTTATTCCTTTCAGGACAGTTAGCTCCCTCCACCTCAGAAAAGCCACTCTGATATTTAGCCTCATTTTATTTTGGGCTCTTTTCCTTTCTTTTTGTCTTTTTTTATCATCGTCATCTGTCTTTTTCCATTTTCCCGTCTTTATTTTATGAGCAGGAGAAATTGCCAGTTTGGATTGTTTGTCCGCCATAAGCAAAGCTGCGGCACACCGGTAATCTTGAATTTGAACGCCTGTATGCAAGCTGTGCATGAGAGCGCATGAGAGGGGGTTGTGATCAGCGCGCACAAGCTTGATTGACACTGCTGAGACACTCCTCCTGGCTCTGATTGGTTGTTTTTTACCGGGAGCGGTGTATTTCTGCAAATGGCAATAGGACCACTGGGAGGAGCCAGAAGAGCTTGATGTTTTCACAGATTATCTGTCTTGTATTCTACTGTCAGGACATAATGACAGGTTTAATAAATATGTAAAAAATAAATTTTTATAAAAGTTACCTACTGCAGCTTTAATGTATATAATGTATATGTATTATTTTACTATTACTTAATTAGCTCAAATGCTTTATGAGGTTGTTTAACTGTGCTTAATTGTTTTGTGACAGTTTGTAATCAGAGTATGTGTGAAGCAACTCCTTCGGACTGTAAATATGGGGAGAAGCTGGTGTCATATCATAGGCAGGACTCCTGCTGTCCTGAATACTTATGTGGTAAGTTTGGACACATTTGTATGTTTGAGTCTGCGTATTTGTGCATGCATACGAGTGCATGTTTATCTAATGTATATGTTTTCAGAGTGTGATCCTGATCAGTGTGTCTTGGACATTCCCGTTTGTCATGAGGATCAGACATTGATCGCCACTCGCGCTGAAGGCAGCTGCTGTTTGGCACACATCTGCAGTAAGTCATTATCATTAATAATCAAGTCATTCCAATAAAATATGACTTTCATTCTTTTATGGAACAAAAAGTTTAAAAATGTACAATAGATTTTATTATATACAATAGGTCCTTTTGACATTCAGAAGTCCTCCAGCCAGCCTACTTACCTTTGACAAGCATGTAATGTATTAAAATTATTATTCGTTTTTTTAATTGTGTTTATTATTGTGTTAGTGTGTGACAAATGTTCCGAGGCAGCTCCAGTGTGTAAAGACGGAGAACTGCTGATTGTGGACACAAACAGCACAGAGCACTGCTGTCCAGTTTATCACTGCTGTGAGTACAAACACATGGTTAAGTTAAAAGACATTTACCATTTTCTTTCTCTGTGATAAATTCAGCCAATAAAGGCAACTAAAGGATAGTTCACCCACCCTTAATTTTTTTCCAAACCTGTGTAAATATCTTTCTTCTGCTGAACACAAAAAAAGATATTTTGAAAAATATGGGTAGCCAAACAGTTGATGGATCCCATTGACTTCTATAGGATTTTGTTTCCCTCCACACTATGGAAGTCAATGACCATCAGCTATTTGGTTACTAACATCAAAATATCTTCTTTTGTGTTCAGCTGAAGAAAGAAATTCATAGAGATTTGGAATAACCTGAGGGTAAACAAAAAAGGCTGAACAAAATCCCTGTTCAGAGAATGTTCTGGAGCTTATAATGAGCCAGTTACAGTAAGAAAATACCAATGCCAACAACTATTCGCATGAGAACAAGTCACCTAAACAGCCCTCAAGCGCAACAAAACAAAATAACTAAAGATTTCCTCCAGAACGCATAAAAATACCACCACATTAATTGAAACATTGAAGTGTTATTGTAACTATGTTGTGTCTGTATATGCATGCAGTGTGTGAGACCTCTCGATGCTTAGACATCACATGTCCAGTTGGCATGGCAGTAGTTTCCACAAGGATTCAAGAACAGTGTTGTCCATCGCAGACATGTGGTAAGCCCTCCAACTCAGTAATAACATGGTTGAGCAGTATTTGCCGTGTCTTTGTTCATGTGTATCAGCGTGAGAGTGTGTCAGTATGTATATTGATTGCCTGTCTGAAACTCTGCTAAAGAAACAAAATGTGTATGTCTCTGAAAAAGACTACAGCTCTACCCTCTCTCTCTCTCTAAGAATGTGCATGTGAGAAAATCCTTCGTCCTAAATGTTCTCTGGTGAGTCTCCAAAAATTAATATATCCAAATGACAATGTATATTTTTTTTGTGTGTGATCAGGCTTTTGTTTGACTGGTTAGTGTATATCTGATATCAGGTGTATTGTGTTGTAGGGGGAAAGTATGCAGTTAGACAGAACATTTCTGTCTGATCCGGAAAACCGATGTGCCTGCAAAAGATTTGTGTGTGGTGAGAACACACCTCTGTCTAAAATGCTCTGAAAATAAAAGGTAACACTTTATTTTAAGGTGATGTAGTTACACGTTACTACCTGTACTTACTATAGTAATAAGAGTACATTATGCATTATTAAATGTAATTAACCCTAACTCTGTAGTAAGTACATGTTAATTCATATTTCTCAGTATTTAAGTAAGTGCAATGTAACCTACGTCACCTTAAAATAAAGTGTAACCAAATAAAATCAAATTAAATAATAAAATGTTTTTGTGTGTGCGCTTTTTTCTGTGTATTCATAGTGAGAGAGGCAGTGTGTGTGGATGGGGAACGAGGAGTGATGCGACCGGGGCAGACACTGGTCGAGCACCGTGGTCAGGGTGTGTGTTACACCACAGAGTGCACACACACACTGGACTCTGCTACAGGTTTCTATGTCCTCAAAGCCACTGGCACTAACTGCACTGCACGCTGCCAGCCTGTGAGTATTTGAAATGCACAAAGACACACACAGACACTAGCCAAACTCAAAATACCTCCTAACTGTGTTATGTGTTCAGCAGAACCAGCTATACGTCCCTCCTAAAGACCCCAGCAGCTGCTGTGGTGTGTGTAAGAACATTTCTTGCCTGCTTCGGAGTGAAAATGGATCTGTAACTATGTACAAGGTGATGTTCAGCAAATGTTCACATTCACCTCCACTCAAAAGCAGCACAGAACTACAATACCTATCACACTAAAGCTTATTTGATCAAAAATACATCAAGAACGTAATATTGTGAAATATATATTTTTTAAAATGTAATTTATTCCTGTGATCGCATTTTCAGTAGCCATTATCCCAAGTAATTATTAATAATTGAACATCAAGAATAATTGATAATAGTGGAGCAGCGAAATATTTCTGAAGGATGGAGTAATGGCTGTGATGTGAACGTATTCTGTGTGTTCTCCTTTCCAGCCAGGGCGCAGTTGGGTGTCTGACTGCATGTACTATGACTGTACAGACACTCTGTCAGGACCTGTGCTCGTCTCTCACCCCTACAGCTGCCCCCCCTTCAACGAAACTGAGTGCATGAAGGTGAATTATCTCTCCTTAATAACACACAAACACATGTGACTGAGATGTACTACATGGCTGTAGAACAAATACATAAACATACCATAAGGTCCTGAGTCAGTGATTACACAGTGGTTCCAGTCTTTCACTGACTTCCTCTGTTGTGCCAAAAAAATCAAACAAATAGCAAATAATGATCCCTTGTGTTTGACCCTGACTACATTTTTCAAAGTGTTCATCTTGTCATAGATCGGGGGCACCGTTGTGAGTTACATGGATGGGTGCTGCAAGACATGTGAGTACTGATTTTACATTCTATTGTTCATCTCTACTCTTATTACAACCAGAAACGTGGGTAACGTTAAACTTTTAAAAGCTTCATCTGTTTCTTTCACAAGTCATTTGCACTCAGTATGTACCAAATGAAAACAGTGCCACACGTATCCTCATTCATGTTCTCTATTGATATTTACCAGCTTGGTAAAGAGCAAAATTCACTTCCTAGAATTCACTTGAACGGACCAGAAAAGCACTGTGTAAAAGCACTGACATGCACACAACAGCAATAGTTCATTTCTTGCATCAGTGTAACATTCTGTAACAATGTCTCCAGGCGCTGCGAACTCCCTGTTCCCCTTCTCTGTTAGCCCTTTGAAACCCACAGTTAGCACAAACTGTGAACAAGGTACCTGATACTAACATCAGACCTCAAGGCTCGCCATCACCATTGTTGATTTCCAACAATGTACTCCCCTTATTCAAACAATACAGGACTCTCAACAGATTTGAAGATAACTGCTCATGGAAGGCATTTATTCCTCTAGTTACTTTTCTCCCAGATGTTTCTCGGAAGCAGCTAAATCTTTCCCCATTTTGCTCTGTCGGGCAGTGCATTGTTGATTGCCAACAATGTACTGTTGGTAGTGGCCAGTTAGAGAGTTTCTGTAGCTCTGCATGATTCAGAGTGCTTAGGCTGTAGCCTCTAATCACATAGTATGTGTAGTTTGTGGTAATGGGGTGTTTAGTAATGTTTTGAGTGATATGGCAACAACACTTTCTACATCTGTTGTCTCCTTCCAGTCCAGCCTTCTTTTGCCACATTACTCAAACCATTACAGCTTCTGCTCACTACTGATCTATATTTTTTTATTGGAAAATCAAGTACAGAGGGTATGCATGTGATGTCACCAACGGCTGGCGTGACTGCGGTTACACAACAGCATTGGTTTTTGGCACGAAAAACACACAAAACAGGAAAGAGCTGATTGACTGTGCGAATAGATTTGATAAGAAATCAGAGAGATGTTTTCATGCCTCAAACTGCCGAAAGCTACAGAAAAAATAAGCAGTGGATTCTGGACTCCAAGCAGAGAAACATGGATTTGCAGTTATCATTTTCTGTCAATAAGATGAATTTTAGGGTAAAATCATACCCTTTATATAGTATGAACTCATCGAATAAATATTTCTAATATTCTGCATAATTGGATGTTTTTAAAACAGACAAAAACTATAGGTCTGGACGATATGAAACTATATATAACATTGATATAAGTGATGACCCGGATTTAGACATACCTATATTGTATTTATGTAGCGTTTACATGCAAATATGCTTAATATATTTACCTGCCATCGAAATCAGGCACATATAAATGTCAGGAAACGATTTCTGGCTGCATGTCAAAATCCATGGATCACTGGATCTTTGGTAAATTATAAGGAAACACTGTCGAACCTTTAAACTGATAGTCGTTTGTTTTACTTGCGTTTTCGCTATTAAATCCAGTCATGCAGCAGCTCGTTTGCCACTCAGTCCAGCTGAAGGGCCGTGTTCCGGCGGGAAAGTGAAGTCAATGCATACCCTCTATTTGGGCTCTTTTTTCTTTTCTTTTTCTTTTTTTGTATCCTTTTGAGGTAGTGGAACAACATTGATCTTGAGTACAAGCAAAATCATGTCTAAATATTTTCAGTAGGTGGGTAGTTTTATAGTGATTATCAGCTAAGTGGGGAAAGAAATGTATTTACACTGTCAATTATACAAGTAACAGTTCCTAAAATCTAGCAGCATTTAATCTGAGAGGAGGATACAAATTGTTAATTATTATCAAATCTACCAAAAGGTCTGTTTATCATCTGATAATTTTGATTGAATTGGAAAATAAATGGAATCATCCTGCTTTAAGCTGTGGCCTTGACCCAGATTAAAACAATAGATTTGTATGTACTGTGCTGCTATCTATCTTATTATAATTCATCTTAATGCACATTAAAGAACATTATTCAGCTTCATCCTTTTCAGACAGATTACACTGTTTTTCACTTTCGCAAATTAATATTATCTAATGCATAATCAAGCACGTGCTGAATGCAAAGTAACCCGAGGCAAAGCCCTCCAGTGACGTCGCTTAAAGCGGCATCCCAGCAGTTTATGTTTCACTGAATGAATTAGAACTTCTACACAGGATGAAAAAGATCATTCATTGATTCCTCATGCTGTAGGTAAAGAGGACGGGAAGTCATGTCAGAAAGTGACAGTGAGGATGACGATAAGAAAGAATGATTGCCGTAGCAACAGACCGGTGAGTTCATTTCAGAATGTACCTATAATAATCTGGCTCTAATTTGGCTGTAAAATGGCTCACATTATGTCTGTCATGTACACAGGTCAACATAGTGTCATGCGATGGGAAGTGTCCGTCTGCTAGTATTTATAACTACAACATCAACACATATGCACGCTTTTGTAAGTGCTGCAGAGAGATGGGACTGCAGCGGCGTTCAGTCCAACTCTACTGCAGCGGAAACTCCACGTGGGTCAGTTACTCCATACAGGAACCGACGGACTGTTCCTGCCAGTGGTCATAAACCCTAAAACCATAATAACAGAAAGTGTTACTTATCATTCAACTTGAACGTTAAGATCTAGTGTTGTAAAGTTTCTTTTGTCTTTATTTCGCTGAGCAGAATAAAAATCTAAATTCTCGAATGTTTCCGAAAATGCTATAAACTGCATGTTTAAAAATGTAAGTAATGTGGAAGCACGCGAATCCAACAGTCACAGTAATAATACTAGCTTCGTCCTCCTTTTCTGTATATATGGAGTTCTACCACAGAGAATGCTGAAATAAAGAATTACTAATTGTATTTAGATGCTTTAGATGTTACTGCATAATTATCTGAATATAATATGATTTAAAAGGCTATATAGCAATCACGTGTTTATTGAATAATTGACCTTATGCTGTATTTTGAGCACTTTATTTATTTATTACCATATAAGAACAATTGCTTCACTCAAAATACAAGATTTTATACACATGAATTATGCGTGGCTTTGATTTATGAAGCACTTCAGCTGATGCAAAATACATTTTTATCTTCGTGATCTGATATAAATTATTGCGAAGTCAACATGAATTAGCTTTATACACTACGGCACATTTTAAGAACAGCTTTAGATTTTTTTTTTTTTTTTTTGTGAAATACTTAGTACTGACTTAAAACTAAATATGTGAAGTTCCTGTTTTTATATCTGTGTCCACAGTATTGCAATGTTGCATCTATAAAATGCAAATGGACGATCATAATGAATACCTCTGTATAGACTCAATGAATTATTTTATAGAGTGGAGTCCACTTTAGGTTCTTGGTTTAACATTGTACCTGCTGAAGAATTGCAACATTCATAATATGCCTAGTTTTTTGTACCATACTATAAGTATATTTTCATTTTCAATAAAAATCTTTAGAAAATGGTAAGACTTTATGCATTCTTGTGGAAGAACTGCAGTTTCACAGGCTGTGCTAGTACCAGCATGCATATATTAACTAGTATATCAAGTTATCACAGTAGATACTTTCCTGTTCCGATTCATTTTTTGGAAGGTTAATATGGACCTTTCATGTTAATACAAAAGTGCATGGTGTATATACGACTCATTTAACTGTGTACTAGGATATTAACTGTTGATACGTTCATAAGCATTATACCTTACCATCTCATACTGTGATGCTTCATAAAATTGGGGGAAATGAAGACCTGTTTCATTTTTTCTCATTAAATCATCTTTCCCTCGCCCCTGACATATCCAGACTATAATTGGTTAGACCATCAATCCCCAAATATAAAAACGCATGGAAAGGCGGTACAGAGTCTGTTCATTTGCCATAGAAATCAGGTTCATCATAAACATGTCAACTAAGTCAGAAAGCATTGAAGGTTCATATTCAGTTTGATTCAATGTTTCAGCATTACAGTTTCTCAGTATAATAAGGAAACATGATGAATTCTAGTATGTCAGTCTTGAAGAATAATTTTATTCAACTGCCAGATGCAACAGATAAAGCTGGCGAGCCAAACATTATTTACAAAAACGGAAGTTGAGAACCTAAAGACACAGCAAGAGAGGAAGTTCCTACTGCTTAACTACTGCTAAGACCGGACATTGTTAATGTCACGCAGGTGGTGGTAGACCGCCTTTGCCAGCCTCTGGTAAAATGCAAATGGTGGATGGGATCAGAGATGCCTGATGAATGAAGGCAGAGCTCGGAGATGCGGGCAACAGGTATGTCTTGACCACAAGTGTAGATTTCTCCTTGAACGCTTACTTTCTGCGGCGAGCAGCTGCGCCCTTCTTGGAGCTGAATTTCAGACAAAGAAAGAGTGGGTTAGTGATCTTTACTGACTTTCTGGTAGAAGACTGAGAAAAACACCATACAGGACAGGGCTAAATATTTTTTATATTTTTATAATTTTTTATAAATGATGATTCTGCTGTTTTTACTAACATAAAGCCCTTTAAATACTATTGTTTTCCAGTCCAGTTCTCAGTCAGATCCTGGAGGATGTTCCTCTCTGCTTCTTGTGTCAACATACATTTTGACATGCACATTGAACTGAAATCATGTCCACACCATGCAGGACTTACCGCTCTTTCTCTGAGCTCTGTCAGTTTGTTAAACAGGCCTGTCTTAGTCTTAAATGTTTATCACAGCAGCAGTTGATACACATCACATTTACATCACTCATTATTACCTTATGTACCCCAAACACAGTCATCACAGATTTGATGGCACCAATGAAAAATAAGCCAGATATAGGATAGACAAGTGCTTTATAGTGCCACTTAGGCTAGGCTGTGCATTGTATGTTGAGTGATAATAGAGTGAGCTTTATTTTTCATTGTCTGTAAATCATTTCAGAAATCAAGTACGTTTACATGCACAATTATAATCAAGTTAGTCTTTATCTCTAATGACACACTTTGTCATTGAATATTTGAAGGATTTACATGCCCTTCAAGCGGAGTCGGATATATATCGTAATTGTAGATGGTAAATACACGACCAATTTGAAACATGGGGGAAACTGATGATAGATAGATAGATAGATAGATAGATAGATAGATAGATAGATAGATAGATAGATAGATAGATAGATAGATAGATAGATAGATAGATAGATAGATAGATAGATAGATAGATAGATAGATAGATAGATAGATAGATAGATAGATAGATAGATAGATAGATAGATAGATAGATAGATAGATAGATAGATAGATAGATAGATAGATAGATAGATAGATAGATAGATAGATCTACAATCACATTATCTGGGTTGTTCAACTTCACAAAAGCTGGCATGATTTTGACATTTAAAACAAAGATTTATAATTGCTTTATTCCAAAGGAAAAGTAACTGGAATGCTTGTAAACGTACTCAGAAAAGCTTGTATGAGGAGACTGCAGAGAGCACTCGCTGTCTGACTAAGGGGGAAAAACTCATACAGCTCTAGAGGAACTCACTCTCAAAGGCTTCACGCTTCAGTAAGTCTGTCACAATGCTACAAAAATGTCCCACATACTTACCATCTCTACCACAGCCTATAGCCCTATATACGTTTAGGACATGTTTTGTAAAGTCTTGCTGCCAATGATAGTCATATACGTTTAATCCAATATGACCGGCAGCTTGTGTGTGACAGTGTCTTAGGGGTGTGAAAATGATTAGATGATTCAGTCAGTAATATTAAAGTAGTCAGTCCACCCGTGTGCTGCGGTTGTAGCTACTCACTGCTTCTGCAATTCATCAATGCGGTTTCTGAGAGAGATGACCTGAAAACAACACATGAGCGTTTTTAAACCTGCCAAATCATACCTTGACCACAGGATCCTGGATTGTGATGGGTGTCCTCTACCATTGAGTGCTGACAAACACACACAAATCATTCTGGCTTGATGCTCAGGACTTGCTGTAGTCAAGAACTGGTATAAAGCAGCATTTTGTGGGCATATCACAGGCATGTGTGTTTTGTGTTTTCCCTCGGAAAGACGGTATTGAGCTTGAACTATCACACACACTTACCTGCAGGAGAAAACATCTTGGAAAATCAGATGCTTACTGACTCTACATATGATCTGGTTTAACCATGAAGCACATCTCTACTGTACAATATCTAGGTTGTTGGCTTGGTTGTTTGATTTAGCCGCTGGTGGTAAAGAGATCAACTTGTTGTGAAGGCGCTTGCCATATACATTTGACCTTTCACCTGTGGTCTGAATCGACCTGTTTCCCAGAAGCCTTGGAGACCAGACAGTCTCATGCATACAGTCCATGCTGTCAGGTCCCTGTTGCTGAGCAAAGCCTGATGCTTAGCTTCCTATATTTCCAGTTACTCACTATTTACTGAGCTCCTCCACTCTCTTACGCTGGGTTGTAACCTGCAGAACACCAGAACACAGCTGAGACCTGAACTACCACACACACATCTGAATCACCTGCACAGACACCCTCACACCTGCTCTCACACACGTCATGACTGATATGTTTATGGCTGTTTCATGTCAAACTGACCGAATTATGCGAATGAGCAAATGGTATATTGCTTTTATAAACAGTAAGTTAATATTAAGTTACTTACATTTTAAACAGTATAGTGCCAGTTACTTATAAGGTGCAGTCACATTTACCATTTCACTGTCAAAAGGAGAAGAAGGATTTCCCAACACATAAGGTTTTGCAACGGGTTCAAGTTGGTCACTTGAATATGCTGTGTTGAGTAACAGACAGATGCTTGATTGGTTTAAAACTTCTTTGTGAGCTGTGCTACATGCAATGGACTCTCTTTGCTCACAGGATTTCTCCATAATCTGTTGTCAACCATGTAGAGAATTTGCATGAGCAACTTCAACATGAGCGAAATCTTCATGGGGAACTTTTTCGCCCTCAGACAAAAGATGCTGTCACATTTACAGTTGCATTTACATTTTACATATGAGTCCACTTCAATGTGAAATTTCCTTTTAGTGAAATTCCGTCCAATTTCAATGTATGTAGCACAGCTCTCAAAGAAGTCACTTTCAAACAAAGCTGCTTTCTGTTGGTCAATACAGCGAGTCCGTTGCAAAATCTGTTGGAAAACCTTTCACCCTCACACAAAATTTCTGATCGCGCGGACTCGCCTGCAAAAATTCACAGAACAACCATCATGTCTCCAAGCAACTCACAGTAGCAGTGTTTCATTCCTGAATAAATCAGCTTTTTTGAACAAATCGTTGGTTGCACTTTATTATACAGTACATTGCACTTACATGTACTTACAGTGTACTTACTCCAGAAAGTACTGGTTAATATAAGATAACTACATGGGTTAAGGTTAGGTTTAGGGGTAGGTTAAGGGTTAGTACCTATTACCCAGTTATTGTATAAACTATAAGTACATTATGTACATAGGGAACATGACTGTAATCTAAAGTGCTACCAATGATTTAATGATGCACTCATAAAACCACCTACAGTGGTATGAAACCTAGAGAAAGAATCGCTGGAAAATCCCCACCAATAATTAACAGACCGACTGTCTGTAATGCAATGTAACCCAATCAAATTTGAGAATTGTTTTAACATCATGCTTATTCATTAAGATACATAGATACTTCACCTAAAAATGAAAGTTGAGTTATCCTTTAGTGTTGGGCTGGATATAAGGACCGCCCACAAAGTCAGGAAGACTCCATCTGACTCTAATACAATGGGTTGGCCAAGGTTTAAAAAATAAAAAAATTCCCGTTGCCCAAGGGTAAACATGCAAATATATCTCTTTTAAATTCAACTAAGGGCCTCAAACAAAACTCTTGATGTCTTAAAATTTCCGGGCCGCAAACCTTTTTTAAATTTAGCATTTCTTTTCATTGCTGCGGTATCTGGCTTTGTTTTAAGGCGGACTGATAAAGTTTGCTGCAAACAAGTAAACCAATCAGATTCAGACTTTTGCCTTTGTGAAAGTTGTTTCTGGTTTTGTGTGCTATATGTCTCAGACGTGAATGGGGTGTGGGCGGTCCATAGGCATGATATCTGAGGCTGAGACTAAGCTCCTCCTTATACTCCTCATTGTCTTTCATTGCATCTTTTTTTAAAATGATTATTATGAAAATGAATGTTGACTTAGGCGGTCATCTCTTTTTATATTCCATACACTTCCTAAACCTTTCAGTGCCTAAAATAACCATTTGTTTTTCTTAGTCTGAAGGGAATTTTAATAAACTAAAAAACCTTATACTTTACTATAAAGAACCGTTTGTGCAATGTAAAGTTTCCATGGATGTTACTGGGTTATCATAAAACCACAGATGGCAGTAACTGATTTTTAAATGATTTTAATTTTTGGGTCAACTATCATTTTAAGCTTAAAATGGATCCAGGATGTATTTGAACAAAAGAGTGAATCTCCTTTAGTAAAACAAATGTAGGTCATAATGAAATGTCACGTAAAATAAGTTTATAGACATTGTATTGTGTAAAAAAAAAGTATTAGACTTCTCCCTCACCTCATACTTCTGCCTCTTGAGTTTCTCGATGTGCTCAAACTTCTCAGCCTCCAGGGTGTACAACCAGTCCCACAGCTCTTTAGCCTTCTCCCTGTAAACACACATTTACAAAAAGCACATTTAGAATTTAGACACTATGTTTCATCAGGACAGGGTGCCTTTTTCAGCCTCATTGACTGTATAGTCTTAGAGATGTCAGGTATTTGTGCTGACCTCAGCTTGTCCTCATTAAGATGGTCAATATTCAGAGCCTTGCGTCTGTCTGCCAGAATCTTCTTCTTCTTCTCCCTTTCAGTTTGCTTCTTACCTCCCCTCTTTGAGTCAGCCTGTTTTTATCAGCACACAAACACACATTTCACAATCATGTACTCATGTAGAGCGATGATGAACAGAATCAGAGCTGGGGTTGATCGCAAACTCTGCACCTTCTGCAGGTAGCTGCTGTACTGAGAGCCCATGTTGGACAGGGCAGACTTCTTCTTGGCATCCTCATCTGCCCTCTTCTTAGCATCAGCCTCCTCCTTCCTCAGCCTCTCTTCCTCACGTCTTGCCTGACGCTCCTTGTCCTTCTCAGAGCGGATCCTCAGCTGCTCTGCCCTCTCAGCCCTACGCTTCTCCTGCACACACAGATATCAAGTATGTCAATTATAATATCCTGATACACAGCTCTCAGGATTACTCGATTGGTCAATCACAGCATTTCCTTAAATTTGCCATGGTCCAAGACAATATCAGCTCAGTGTTATTTTAATTTTGTTAAACAGTAAAAAATTATTTTAAAAAAAGTTACCTGGTTGCCTTAACATTTTGAGTTTATTGAAATTAAAAATTTAAGTTAATACGACAACCTTTATTCAAATATTATTAAAATATTTTGTAAGCATATTGGGTAATTGAGTGTGTTTTATTTGCGATGACACAGTAAAATATGCCAAATTGTGCTATTTTCATGATGTATCATATTTTTTATGTGGTTCAGATACAATAATATTTTGAGTTTCTATTTATTAAACCAATTTCCTTCATTGTATCAACTCTATTTGTATCAATAAACTCAACATTTTAAGGCAATCAGGTTACTTACTTTTTTACGTTAAACCAACAATATATTTCTTATAGTGTAGTCACTTTGTTATGTACTTATGTACTGTCGTTTTGGGGACTTTTTCCAATTTTATTTCTATTTTATGTTTATTTCAGTTTTAGGTTTAGTATTTTTAGTAGGCTACTTCAACATTTATTATTGTATAATATCAACCTTTATTCGTCTCATCTGTCTATTGTAGTGAAAATGGAGTTATGGGCAGTATTAATATTACTGTAATATTGTTGTGGTGTTTGTCTTGTTAATACTCATGGATTATGTTGTTCTATTTTAAGATAATATACAGGTAAGCTTATAAAATAATTCCAACGCAAATCAATATTTAAAGTCTGTGTACTTATGGCAGAGTCAGGGAGCTATAAGACAGCTGAAACTCACAATTCTATCTTTCAGAGCAATGAGCTCCTCCTCTTCCTTCTTCCTGCACTCAAAGTGGGCATCAATCAGGGCCTGCAGCTCAACGAGATCCTTGTTTTGACGCTTCTTCTGGATGTCCTGTTTGCATACATGTAAAAATGACCTCAAACATGTATTTGTGCAATGTTTAATACATAATATAATGTAACCAACAATGACATGCAGTACTTGCTTACATCAAAGTCCACCTTATCCCCATCAGGGATCTTTGGTGCACTTGGTCTGAAGGGAATGAAAGCAAAATGTGTTTTAGTGGCATTCTGGGTATCACATAACTTCATCAGTTCCTCAGGAAAAGTCAGAGCATGTTGTATTGCGTCACAGCATTGAAATTGGCTGCTCAGCTGTAAAGTTTAGTGGACAATTCTACTTACTTGAACTTGGGCTTTTCATCTGTTATGAAAAATAAAATAAAAAGGAGAGGGATATGTATCATGGTTAGAGATGTTTTAAACAAACTCAGTCAACAATCAGTGGGAATTCTGTTAGCCATATCCATGAACATGGAGTTACTCAATTCAATTTCAGTTTGTGTTACCCCCGAGCTTTAAGAATGATGTATGTACATTTTGAAAGTATGTTTACAAAGTTAAGTACATATATTAATTTCAATCGTTTCAGTAATGTTAATAAACAGGGTTAGTTAGAAAGTTGGTAAACAAATAGTTGATCAAAACAAACCTAGAAGAACCATTGCATAAGAAATCAGATCACGAGGTGCTTATAAGTACACAAGTATGAACAGACACAGAACTCCTGATAAGTGGACCATTCTCACTCTTCCAGGAATTAAGACAACAACAACAACAACAAAAAGCCTTGTGGAAAAGATTCAGCTTTTTATCCTTCATTCATTTTCCCATCTCTTTTAACTAAAAGCATCTAAGTTTATTATATCTCTGGTCACCTCTGACTAGATTAGATGTTTGAGTTATTTTAATGTGTCACAATAACCATTTGGCTTGACCTTCACACCAAAAACACAAGCAATAAGTCACACCCAGAACAAATAAAAACTACCATCTTGTGCTCCTTCTTCTACTGGTGGTGTGGCACATTCATGCAAAAAGAAGCAAAGCACAGAGCAATGTCAGCATTTCATATTCTTTCACCCTCATTATTGACTTAAACCAGCATCAGTTTCAACACTGACACTGCAGGCCACATTTCTGTCCCCTTATTCAGAATATAATGTTGTAAGTTTTTGGACCTGATTTTACTGTGCACCTTGCAGGCATTAACCCCTTCCCCATGCCTTCTTTTTAATCAGAAATGACAAATACAAGAAAGTGACAAACATACCTTCCTCTTCATAGGCCTCTGCATGCATCAAGCGTTGAAAGCAAGAGTAAAATAGAGAACATTATTGTTGCTTTGTGTGCTTTTTGCCGCCCTAAGCAGGGCCGCGTGCTCAGATGCAGAGTTCAGTTGAACGGACACTCAAATTGAGGTATCAGCTTGTATCAGGATATATATTAACATTAAACATAGAATACAAAATTAATTAAACACCACAATTAAGAATGAATGAATTTAGTTATCACTTTCAGTGGGAGACCTCAATATGAGCAAGCTATATAACATAAGCTAAATGACAACATTTATATTGATGATCAATTTATATTAGCATACATAATATCACAAAACATTGTTTGGTATTTCAAAGTGGACAAAAAAGCATCTTAATAATGGACAGAATCTGGTTGGACACTTTCAGCATTTTGCTTTTTAATTCAACATTTAAACTTAAAGAAGAGTTATAATTTAGACTGTAATATTTAGTTGTAATATTTAATAATCAATATAGGTCATTGTGCCAAAGAGAGCCTTTCCAGTGTTAAGCCAGTCAAATGACAGCATATTAACAGTAGCCATTTTTGTCCCTTTGAACATTTTATTAAATACTGATCATTTATTGTGGAATTGGTATTTAAACATTAATATCAGCATTCCATAAACATTATGAAACACGTGCAAAAGAATAGATTTTTCCTCAAGATGCAGCCTAGAAATAGCATTACGTTGGCGGCAACTCAGAGACAATTCTGAATGCAGAAGAGTGCAATGAGTTTTCAGTCACAATCTGATATAAGCATCGTTGCTGCAGCGTAATTGGCCAGAGCAGGAGCTGGAATGGGATTTATTATCAGCTCAGGCCACCAATGTTGAGGAAGCTACTTTCAAACTGTTGTTTGCTGAGCTATACTCCTAATGCTCAGTAATCTACATTTAAGCTACTGGCTACCCTAAAAGGAACAATAAAGGGTACCGGGGGGACAAGAGCATCTTTAATATTTTTATTTTTAATAAATAAGGATCCTAATTAGTGTGCTGGCATTGATTTTAACAGACAAAATTAACACTTAATTTTTATATATATATATATATATATATATATATATATATATATATATATATATATATATATATATATATATATATATATATATATATATATATATATATATATATACTTTTTTTAACACCTCAACTGTGAATCAAGAACAGTGATGAACAGCAATATTTAGTACAGCTTAATACCAAATAATTTATTGAATCAGTGAATCTTTTATTGTCAGTCACTTACTGAATCTACAAATCTTTACATAATTCATTTAAAGGAGCATTTCAAACGACTGGGACTTCCTACATGACATAGAGAGAAGACAGTTTAGGATGTGTGTTGATTATTGACTTTTAAATTAAAAAGAGCTATGTTGCCTTTTTTGTAATGCACCCTACTAAAAATATAGTGTTGCTAATCTTATTTGCTTCCCAACACTGCAGGCCTCCTGCATCCACTTTAAAAAACAAAAGCTGCATTTTAGGTGTGATGAGCGCCATGTCTGTCAGAGCTTAATTGTTCCAGCTCACTCCACATCGGTCTGCAAGTGAATTAGAATTGGAAAATATTCCTTGTTCATAAATTGGGAAATTGTCCAATTCTGAAAGCTAATTCAAATGCACCACAAGGGACTGAAATGGTATGAATATAAGCTCTGTCAACATTTGGTGTTGCCACACCAGTCTCATAGTGGGCCTGAACGAAGAGGAGGTACCGCCAGTAGTGGTTAAAGTTTTGTTGGGTTGGAGGGGAAGTACTGGGGAACTACAGCTACATTAATGTGGCTGATTTTTAAGTAGCAGATGAGGTGTGCTGCCTGTTTTTAGTTTTTTTGGGGGGGAAATGGGAAGGATGAATGAATATTCATGCCACATACCTTCCTCATGCACCTCTGGTTCTGGCTCTGGTTCTGGTTCTGGTTCTGGCTCTTTTTCTGGCTCTGGTTCTGGCTCTGGCTCTGGCACTGGCTCTGGTTCTTGCTCAGGCTCAGGCTCAGGCTCCGGTTCAGGAGCTGCCTCTGGAGCTACCTCTACCTCTACTACCTCTTCAACTAATAATACATGATGCAGCAAGCAACCAGGGGAAGGAAGGTTTTCAAAAGTTAATGCGTTGCAGAGGAGGGAGCATTCAGAAATGGGAGATTAAGTACTGGTTAAAGTCAGAGAGAGAGAGAGAGAGAGAGAGAGAGAGAGAGAGAGAGAGAGAGAGAGAGAGAGAGAGAGAGAGAGAGAGAGAGAGTGAGAGAGAGAGAGAGAGAGAGAGAGAGTGTCATGTGTAAAATCTATATGAATAGGGAAGGGACAGGTGGACAGAGGATGCATAGCGGGAGAACCACTAGGAAATGATGAGACCTTGAGATGTGGGGGTTTTGGGGGTTCCACATGCCAAATAAAATACCCACATGAAATGCCTTTGTTTTCCCCTGTTTTCCTAAATTATAAACTCAAATAATCTAGAGTAAACTCTAACTACTTTGTTTTTGATAGGAAAATAAACTAGAATAAATTTCACATCTTATACACAGACAATATTCACATACTATCACCTCAAAAACAAAGACAAGGCATCAGATTATTTCAATGACCTTTTCAACAGTTACGCCATTTATAACGTAAGGTTTCCAGACACTGGAATACTCCAATCCGTTTGATGGATTCTGTCTAAAAGGTCATCAAATGTCATAGCACCCTTCGAGCTGTGGGGGGCAGCACGTGCGAGTTAGTTAGCATAAACATGATTAATATGTTTATTCTTTTGGTTTTCCTTATGATGAGTTAAATGAAAAGGTTGACGTTTGAAAGATTCTTGAATTAGGCAAAAATATTAGTTAAGCAAGTCATTTTCATTTTCTGCTTTCGGTTAATTTATTTTCAGTTGACTCCAGACAGTGTCAGGCAGTTTTAAATGAATAAGGAGAAATTGTGTTGAATTAGTATGTTGAAAGACATTAATTCATGAATTAATTTTCAAATCCATTTGGTTTGTTTTGTTGTAGTTTATTGTTGCTTATTTTACCTTCCTCTCCGTAATCTTCATATGCCAGAAAAAGAAAGCAGTAAAGGAATACACAAATTACACAATGCTTTTCTTTTTTGTTCTTTCTTTTATGGTACCGTTGTAATTATAATTGCATCATACATTAAATGCATGCTGAGCCTTTTTAAAATGGTGTTCTGTGGAGTCAGTGCTCTTCAGTTCTGTACAGAACCAGTAGACAATTATTAATGTAAACAAATCATTTGGTCTGATCTCCAGCCTGAAATGAGCATTTACCTCAGAGAACACCAGTAACATGAGCATTATTAATACTGCCTTCAGCCACTGCATGGGTTTGGCATGTCAGCCTCCAGAGATGTTCCTAAAAAAGCTCTCCGTGGCAGTGGCAGAAGGCAGTATTACTGGCATGAGATTCATCAAATAGCTGCCAGACAGCAGGTGGCACAGTATCAGTCGCTACAGGCAAATTCAGGGCACAACTCTTGCATTGGATATATATATATATTTATAACTGAAATAGGTATTTTTTATGAATTTTATGAATTTGAATGCTGGGTAGAGCAAAGCCAAACCTGCACCGATATATCATCAAGGCTCTCTATAAATAGAGTAATTAGAGCAACTGCTGACATACCAAGAAAACACTGATGCTGACTGAAAAAATAAAATACATATGGTATACGTAATTTTTTTTTTTTTTTAATAAATTGATATTGAATGTAAAAATGTTTACATATAATGTACATATACTGCGTACACATATGACAGACTTCCTGGCTAGGGCATTTCTATAACAACGGCAATAATAATAATCATAAGATGAAGAAGAATTAAAATATAGAACTTACCCCCACTGAATGAAAAAAGAGAGTGACAGAAGAGATATCATTATTTTGTGTTTTGGCCATAGAGAATGAATAATAATAATTTCATGCTGAACAATGGGGTTTAATATTTAATGTCAGAATACTTACACGTCCTCTGTGTCGGACATGATGACAGGGAGCTTTAGACCTATATGGAGCAGACAGGAAGAGTGTTTACTACTGTGACAGAGCTAATGGCAGACTTGACAGGTGTGAAAGGCACCTCAAAATGCTAAAGATTTTCAAAAGCTTGTAACATTTTATGACATCTTTTCATCTAGTCAACTATTTAAAAAAACAGCTGTATGTCTGAATATGCTTAACATTTACTGTCTGTCTGATTTCAGTTCTTCAAAGAAATTATAAATGATCAAAGTAGGATAATTCTGACATGATTATAGTTTATCTTCAACAGATTATCAACAGAATCAAAATTGGAAAAAAGTAAATACACCTGCTAAATATCTTCATTCTGAAAATGTGATGGTTATGTTTGGGTGTAATGTCTAAAGCATCAAATATCATTAATATTAGGAAAAAAGGTATGTTTGTGTGTGTGTGTGTGTGTGTGTGTGTGTGTGTGTGTGTGTGTGTGTGTGTGTGTGTGTGTGTGTGTGTGTGTGTGTGTGTGTGTGTGTGTGTGTGTGTGCGCGTGGGTTCTTGAATGTATGGTTTATGAGGACACAAATGTGTATAATGACGCAAACATGGTTTATGAGGACAAAATGCAGAACGTTTTCTGTGATAGGGAGGTTTAGGGGTAGGGTTGGTGTAAGGGGATAGAATATACAGTTTGTACAGTAACAAAACCATTACGCCTATGAAGAGATCCCCTTAAACCACATCCACATACAGTGTGTGTATGCAGGTATAATTTATATCCAGGTTTGGTTAAAATTAATGAAATCGTCTTCACAAAAAAATAAAAACCAACATAAATTAGCCAAATGTTTTAATGTTAACTGGATTCTGTGATGGTTATCTTCCATGTAAGAAAAAATAAGTATCATGATATTTTGCATCTACAAGATATCCTCACTAATATAGCTTCAGAATCTCTCTCTCTTTCTCTCTTTCTCTCTCACTCTCTCTTCCTCTGTCTGTGTGTGTGTGTGTGTGTGTGTGTGTGTGTGTGTGTGTGTGTGTGTGTGTGTGTGTGTGTGTGTGTGTGTGTGTGTGTGTGTGTGTGCTGTGACTCATATCTCCAGCACAGCTGCAGAAGCGTTTTGAGATTAACACATGATCATATTTCCCAGCATCAGCTCTCTCTCTTTTTGACAGTGAGTCTCTGGTCCTGTCAGCCCTGCCTTATGTGGGCATGCCCGTGTGCTTAAATTATTATGAGCCATTAAAGGAAAGAATGCTGGATTATATACGTTTCTATTCTGAGATTAAACAAACAAGGGAATGCAATATCACAACAGAATGAACATAGTATACTATTATGATATGCATTGCATTAGCATCAAAATGACAACCATCTAGTTAGCGTTTGAGAAATCATTAGAGCATTGTTTGTGCTATTATCTGTTGACAGCTGTTCTTTGTTAAGACTCTATTGTCATAGTGGTGTCATTATTGCTGATCTACAGGATAGGACAAAGAGCGAGCCAACAATGTGTAAATCCTAAATTGCATTGTGTTGGTTGATAATAGCCTTAGTGTGTTATCTACAGGGTGGCACACTGAGACACAAACAGAGGTGCCCACCCTAAAACGATCAAAGCGTATTCATTAAGCCATCAACTGAAGTAAAATATGTCAGCATATCCCATTCAGCATAGTCAAAGTTCATCATTTACTACAATTTACTGCAACACGTGTAAGACAGAATAATGATTTTAAAAGAAAAAAGCACCATCAACTGTGAGCAGAGAGAGAGAACTTCCCAGACATGTCTTTGATTTTCTGAAGAGACTAAATCTTTAAACTCTTACCTCAGAAAAGCCGAAAGAAGAGAGTGTCTTGATGGCGAAGACGGGCTGTAAGGTTCTGCAAACCTTGAAACTTCTTAAGTCCTTGACTTATACTGATACTTGATCTTCTAAGGAGTCTCATTGGCTGAGGAGCTAATGTGGGGGGGAGGGAATCTGGACCATAAGGAGACCCACAGAATGTGCTGGATTAAATGACGATCAGATTTGGAAAGCTGAGGCACCCAATCGCTATATCTGTCATAGCACAAGGCAAGCAAAAATAAACCCAAGTTAAGAGCTTAGTATGCTAAGGCTCTTTTAGAAATCTGGCTGTGGGATAGGGACACAAACTGTCTTTGTGGATGCTGTTGGGAGCAGGGCAGGGCATGGGGTAGACGTCACAAACTGAAAACTTTCTCCATGTTTTTAGGTAGATGATTACATGCTCACATTGTTGTCCACAAAATTGTTTTGATGTGGGGCAAGTTTGACCAAAGCAAGATTTCACTGAAGTACAGTAAAACAAACTGCCTGCAGTGAAAAGCTAAAACTGTGCACACCAATAAGTGAAATGTTGAAGCATGTTATTAAGTTTTAATGTTGATTAAAACATGAAGCATGTTAATAAGTACATTTTAAGTAACTGATACCATTGTAGAAATTATCTATTCACAGTGAGCCACAATTCCTTTATTCCACAAATGAAAGGATCCAGGATTATTAGGCTGGTCATATGACCTCAACATGTCTGCCCCCGCATGGTGGCCAGCTCCATGTCAAATAAAACAGCTTATATTTGGCCACTGACTAGACTCTTCTCATGTTATTGTATATCATATTTTTAATATTATTAGTAATATTATTTAAAATATATTAAATCAGTATATAGTATTTCTAAGTGGAGTTTATAAAATTGTAACTGCAAGGAGATTATAATATCAACAGATTTTCTCCAACAATTTGGAATGTTCTTGTTTAGATTGAACATTTTTATTTTCAAGTATTGGAAGTATTTTTCCTCTTCAATTTGTACAGTGAATAAAATGTCCAAACAATACACTGAAAATATTCCCATATTTTCAAATCCAACACATTAACAACATTTCAGCATTTGGCCCAGGAGTCTGGCATAAGGAGCAATGCATTTTTTAAATACCTACAACTCAAATCTTCTGTTCTGGCAAAAATTAGAGCATTAGAGCATGTGTTGCACATTAGAGCCACAAATTTAGAACTTCCACCTGCAATATCCGACTTGGTTAACATTTCATCTCCAAAGAAACTTCTCTCTAAAATATACAAAATCAATTTCAAATCAATTTCAGACCATATACTTACCAACAATAAAATGGGAAAACGATCTCTCAATAAGCTCCTGATGCCAACTTCTGGACCCAAATCTGTAAAAACATCTATTTCATGTCCAAAAATGCTAATCTTAAATTAATACACTATAAAACACTTCACATAACACACTTCCCGGGCAATAGATTAGCTAGTTTGCACACATTGCAGTCAGAAATCAACCATGCAACCTGGCACTGCACTCCAGTCAAACACTTTTGGGAAGAGGTCACACAGTCACTATCCACTATAGTGGACTGCCACATCCCACTATAATAATTACAGATGAAACTATAAACTTTAAAACTCTCTTCATAGCCCTAACCATCGCCAAGAAAACTATAACAACATACACATTAACCACTGAAAAAATCTTCCAACACTTCCTGACCTCTTACAACACTTCCAGCGCCCTGCCAGAGTCCCCGTCTGTATGGGCGGGGAAATTCCTGCAGGGAGAGTCACACTGCCATCCCACAAGACCCAATCAGTGGACTATTGGATAACGCTGGAAAAGAGTGCCCCTGGGGGCCGCTGTGGAAGCCACACTACCCCAAAGGGGGATATAATGTGGAAATTACATGTATGGACTGGCCGTGGGCAGTACAGCATACGGAAGTCCCAGGGGTGGCCCCGGCCCTCTTGGGCAGGGGTCAATCACCGCACTGAAACGGCAGAGCGGGCTCTGCCAAGGGAAAGACACAGGCTCGCCGTAGGGAGCCATACCGTGGAGAATACACATATGGGACCGCCGTGGGGGTCACAACATATGGAACCCAGCCTAACACAAGTTCAACCAATGCATACGAGTGTTAGACCTGGTGTCAGATGCTCCGCCACGTCTGACTGCCGCGGGTTGCGGAGGACTCGACAGGGTTCGCCATACTGGGGAACTCGACTGGAGCATATAAGCGCACGTATCCGTTCCATGAGGAAGGGAGTGGCGCAGCAAGCCAACACTAGAATGGGCACTCCGGTGCTACCGACTATGGGAAGTGAGTACATGGGAAGATACCGGCTCTACACGTAGGCTATAGAATCTAGCGAACGTGTTGGGTGTCGCCCAGCCCGCAGAACTACAAATATCTGTCAGCGAGGCGCCATGAGCCAGTGCCCAGGACGAGGCTACCCCCTGGTGGAGTGGACTCTAATCCCGAGCAGGCAGGACGATGGCATCCACTATCCAGTGGGCCATCCTCTGCTTGGAGACAGCCTTTCCCTTCTGCTGGCCTCCGTAACAGACGAAGAGCTGCTCTGAGGTCCTAAAGCTTTGCGTTCTGTCTACGTAAGTCCGAAGAGCTCGGACAGGACAGAGAAAAGCCAGGGCTGGGTCTGCCTCCTCTGAAGGCAGCGCTTGCAGGCTCACCACCTGGTCCCGGAAGGGAGTGGTGGGAACCTTGGGCACGTATCCAGGCCGGGGTCTCAGGATTACGTGAGAGTTGTCCGGCCCGAATTCCAGTGATGGTGTCTACCACACACTGTGGCAGATCACCTAGAACCTCCATGTCCCATCCAGGGACCAGACATGGAGTTTCCAAAGGTCGGGACGCAGGTGCCAGAGGGTGCCCCGTCTCTGAGTCAGGAGGTCCTTCCATTCCTTCCTCAGAGGAATGGGCCAATGAGGTGCTGTCGCAGGGAGCACTAGTTCCGGGAACCATGTCCTGTTGGGCCAGTACGGCGCCACCAACAGGACCTGCTCTTCGTCCTCCCTGACCTTGCACAATGTCTGTGCAAGAAGGCTCACTGGGGGAAACGCATATTTGGGTAGGCCCCGGGGCCAGCTGTGCGCCAGAGCATCTGTGCCGAGGGTCCCCTCGATCAGGGAATAAAACAACTGGCAATGGGCCGTGTCCGGGGGCGGCAATCAGGTCTACTTGTGCGGCCCAGAAGCGGTCCCAAATCAGCTGGCCCACCTGGGGATGTCTCAGGATGTCTACTCTCATGCAGGGACCTGACCCGGACGGCCGGTGGAGGCCCCTGGCGGGGTCTGTGTGCACGTGGCAACACTTACCTGCTTCCACTGAGGGGAGTTTCCAAAATCAAAGGGGGCACACGGGACACCCACAGGCGGCCTCCCCACTGTACCCCCTGCTGGCGATTAGAGAGGCGCCTGAGGGTGACAAGGCATGGGAGCATCGAACACCGCCAAGCGCGCTCTATTGGCACACAGAGATTTTGGAAACTGCTCTTTCTGTGAAGTTTTGGGACAGACGTTATGGTCACAGGGGATCCCCCCAGCCCTCCTCCGGGGGGTTAGTGGTGCTGCTGCCACTTCCTGTAGAGCAGACTCCTCTATCTCTGGGTGGCACGTCTCAGGGTCTCTTCCGACGATGCTTGCCACCTGGCTTGGCAGCAGCATGAGTGGGCTGGACGTCCTTCTACAGGCCCTGACCCAGTTGCATCGTGACGGCCCGCTCCACCGGCGGGAGACCCTCATACCCCCTGGCCTGCCCGCCGTCAAGGGTAGTGAGGAGGGAGGAGCCACCAGGTCACCTGCAGGCGCTAAAAGGTGCTTTCCACGACCTAGTCAGCTCCTCATGCACCTCCAGGAAGAAAGGCACCGGGGCGGGACGCTGAGAAACAGCGCAACCTGCCCCGAGAAACCAATCGTCCAACCTAGACGGTTCGGGACGAGGTGGAGGGTTCCACTCACGCCTGACCATTTCTGCGGCCCGGGAAAGCATAGCCATCAACTCCGGGTCCAACTCGACTGTTGCCACTCTCCCAGAGGGAGGCAGTACAGCCGAATCTTCATCCCCTGAGGACTGAAACTCCCCCCCGGAGCAAGCGATCGACATCTGCTCATCAGCGGGTGCCCCAAAGGACACCATCGGACGCCCATGAGAGGAGCCGACAGAATCCTACGGAATAATTAGGGTCCCGCGGAGGCTCACTCGACGGGTTTGCCCTAACTGTGATCCTCAGGTCACCCCGGCCATCTGTCGAAGTAGGCCTATTCTGCTGGGCAGGAATAGACCTAAATCAAGCTATGGGTGAGGGGGACTACACCCTCCCGAAGGTAGGTTAGTCTCGACCTAAGCGCAGAGATAGTCATGAATGGCGCGATTCACGCGAATGAAGCGGCAATGATCACGTGAATTGAGCGTTTTGAACGCGTGATTCGCGCGAACCGCGCGAAACACGCGGATCGCTCAAGTTGAAAAATCTGAACTTTGGCGGATATTCGCGCCGCGTTAACCAATGAGGAGCCTGCTTACTGCTGTCACGTGGTGAAGTGACGGATGGGAAACCCATAGGGGAACCCCGAGGCCAGAGTAATTTAAAAATACTACTCTATTGTGTCACAAAATGTACTTTTAATAGTTTTTCAGGTGAGAATGTAGTTGTTTAACGCTCAAATATGTGATTTATTTATTAAGAGAGCTCCTATTTGAAAATTTGATCTGGTGTTTTCGGAGGTGTGAGACCCAGGCGATCACCGGAGCTCAGCGCTCATCAACCCCGGTGAGAGCAGCCTTAACTCGGATAGTCTTTCTGCTACCCCCTGGTGGAGTGGACTCTAATCCCGAGCGGGCAGGACGATGGCATCCACTATCCAGTGGGCCATCCTCTGCTTGGAGACAGCCTTTCCCTTCTGCTGGCCTCCGTAACAGACGAAGAGCTGCTCTGAGGTCCTAAAGCTTTGCGTTCTGTCTACGTAAGTCCGAAGAGCTCGGACAGGACAGAGAAAAGCCAGGGCTGGGTCTGTTGCGAATTCGCGTCTGTTGTGTAGTGAATGTCACACGCGAATGAGCACTTTTTGTATAAAAAAAACACAGATTTGAGCATTAAACAACAATATTATCGCCTGAAAAAGTCTTCAAACTACGTTTTGTCACACATTAACAGTAGTATTTTTTACAGAAAAGAAGTCAAGTGACCCAGTCAAAATGACTAGCAGAACCCCCTCCCATGACGCGAATTTGCGTCTATTGTGAAGGGAATGTCACACGGGAATCAAGCGAATTTGACGCGCGAATGGAGAGAATGGATTCAAAATGTTCACGCGTCCAACTTTGCGCGAATAGCGCGATTTATTCGCGTCATTCGCATGCGGTGTGAACGCAGCATGAGAGCTCATTTTTTGAGATATTAACCTCAAAATTGAAACACAGCTTTTTTAGATTTATGGCTTTGATTTTCTAGTTTTACAGCTCATCATGTTTTAAAATTATATATGTTGTTTTATAAAATATTATTCATAATTCATTCTCATAAACTTAAACTTCTATAACTTTTTTTATGATTTTCTGAAGAGACTAAATCTGAAGAACATTCTCTCTCTCTCTCTCTCTCTCTCTCTCTCTCTCTCTCTCTCAATTCAATTCAATTCAATTCAATTCAGCTTTATTGGCATGACTGTCGGATAGTACAATGTTGCCAAATCATAAAACATGTAACAAGTTATACAGGTATAGATATCTAAATACAAAATATAATTAAAGAAGAAAAAAGAAAGAAAGAAAAAAACAAAAAAACATACATGCTATATTGTAAATATAGTATGACATAAGTCAATCGGTTGTAAGATACAGGGTAAATGGTTACAGAGGGCAGTGAAGAGACTAAAGAGGGTTCAGCCTTTGTCGATCATGATATGGCAGGAGGACACATACTGTGCTGCCAAGTGGAGACATTTCTCTTTTTCTCCTAAGATATAACACAGTTTGGCGATGTCACTTGCTTGCTGGAATTCGGGGAACATTTGAGTGATTTGGGTGAAGTACATTTCTCTGATGTTGTTATATTTGCTGCACTGTGTGAGGAAGTGCAGCTCGTCCTCTACGACTCCATCAGGGCAGTGTGAGCACAGTCTGAGCTCTCTGGCTCTCCAGCTCTGCTTGTGTCGGCCCGTCTCCACACTCAGACTGTGCTCACTCAAACGATACTTCGTCAGGAGTTTTCTCTGACGATAGTCTTTAGTTTGGATCAGGTAAGGTGCCAATTGATAATCAGTCTTTATTCTACAGAAGTACTTCAATTTGTTTATTTGTGCTATTTTGATTTGCCAGTCATTGATGTAATCTTCTTGGTTTTTTTTTCTCCCTATTTCTTTAATTTTTGTGAGTTTTGACCGAATTGTTGGATTGAGTTGGTGTGTTTCCACTAAATAATGCAAGGGGTCATTCTCTGGGTGTCCTGCCCTGTATGTGAGCGCTCTCTCTCTCTCTCTCTCTCTCTCTCTCTCTCTCTCTCTCTCTCTCTCTCTCTCTCTCTCTCTCTCTCTCTCTCTCTCTCTCTCTCTCTCTCTCTCTCTCTCTCTCTCTCTCTCTCTCTCTTCCTCTCTCTCAGTCAGTCTTGGTGATTCTCTGGCCATCTCACTATACACGAGAGACACATTTTCATTGAATGAATGAACATTGAATGATTTTTCCAGGTTTGGTTGCCAGGTCTTTCTCAAATTCTCCCCATTACATGGCTTGGCATTCACACACAAGCATTCACACCTTCACATATACCGCATGTTTTCTAATTGCAGGGGGGAAAGGAAGTACCCGGAGGAAACCCACAAAGAATCAGGGAGAACATGCAAACTCCACACAGAAAGGACTCCTGGCTCAGCCACCTGGTACTTAAACAGGTTGCCTTTATATGCACATGGACTTAATGACAATTAAAGACAATTTATTCGTAATCTGCAGGCTTCAACTTTTCTGGGACGGTTTTCCACAAGGTTTAGGTGTTTAGGTGTTTGCTTATGGAAATGTTTGACCATTCTTCTAGAAGCGCATTGAGAGGTCAGGCACTGATGTTGGACAAGAAGGACTGGTTCACAGTCTCCGCTTTTATTCATCCCAAAGGTGTTCTAAAGGGTTGAGGTCATGACTCTGTGCAGGCTAATCAAGTTCCTCCGCACCAAACTCACTCATCCATGTCTTTATTGAGTTTGCTTGGCACACTGGTGCGAAGTCATGTTGGAACAGGAAGGGGCCATCCCCAAATTGTTCCTACAAAGTTGGGAGCATGAAATTGTCCAAAATGTCTTGGTATGCTGACACACTAAGAGTTCCTTTCACTGGAACTAAGTGGCCAAGCCCAACCCCTGAAAGACAACCCCACACCATAATTTACACTTGACAAAATGCAGTCAGGCCAGCACCATTCTCCTGCCAACTGCCAAACCCAGACTCCAGACAGAGAAGCGTGATTAGTCACTCCAGAGAAAACATCTCCACTGCTCTAGAGTCCCGTGATGGCGTGCTTTACACTACTGCATCGTACACTTTGCATTACACTTGGTGATGTAAGGCTTGGATGCAGCTGCTTGGCCATGGAAACCCATTCCATTAAGCTCTCTACACACTGTTCTTGAGATAATGTGAATTGCTTCCACTTTGTTATAATAGCACTAACAGTTGACCATGGAAAATATTTATTAGTGAGGAAATTTCACGAATGGACTTATTGCAAAGGTGGCAAACTATCACGGTACCAGGCTTGATTTTACTGAGCTCCTGAGAGTGACACATTCTTTCACAAATGCCTAGGTACTTAATTTTACACCTTTGGCAATATAGTGCATGCCACAACAGGGGGAAAAATACTATTGCAACTTCAATTTCAAGCCGACTTTAAATGTGAATTTGCACCCAAAACACATCAGCAGACTTAGTTAACAATTTTACTGCTGCATAAAACAGCAATACCTCGTCTTCAGCATCATAAATGCGTGAAAGACTTTTGATAACCATAACACATGCATTGGGCCTGCCATACGTTTCAGGTGAAGTGGAAAGCCCCTGCTGGTTAGATCTCACTGGCTGTCAGAGCGCAGCTTGAATTCAGGGCATGGAGTTTTATTTTTGGCATGGAAAAGGGGTAGGTCACCATGTCCTGTTGCTCTGATCTGTCCCCACCGCACTCACACGGAGTTGGACCCTGCAGACGCACACTTAATTGCACAGCAGTACTTGCACAGGTAAAAACAAAACACGCAGTTTAGCTTTCATTAACAGTGTGTCTGTGATCTGTTAGAGGGTGTCTGGTGCATGGCTCTGTGAGAGACGTTAGGCCTCTGCTCATTGTGCTGACTGGCACTATACAAGTGCCTGCTTTAAAACCATTGAAAGCTGCTTTGTCATTTAACATCTTTGTTGGGCATTATATTATAATAGCCAGTGTGTGGCATTTGTGCACCTTGTAAATGTATTTCACAGTACGTATTAACTGATATTAATTTCATATCTATTCATCTCTTTTGCAGACCAGAATCATCTCTCTCTTCTGGCCTCACTGTAAGTCTCATGAATGCTTATAGCACTATCATCATACCCGGAAGTATTTCATAAAAAAAAAAAATACTGCAATTGCATGTTTTAGAATACACAGTAGCATAAACAACGATTTAGCATGAAGTCTTTCCACTATTAATGGAACAGACGCATTATGCTAATAGAGCCTAAATCAAACAGGCATGTCTAAGGTTTTCAGCACTCAGACACCTGACACAGGTCTAAGCAAAGCACACACTCACACAGACCTCAGAACAGTTCATTAATCAGGGAGGGTATTAGGACACTGAGGTTAACATGTTTGACAACCAGATACACAGATTAAAAAAAGGCAATAATTATCTATCTTATGTATTATAAGAAAATGATTAAATGCATTCTAATGAAAGTAGTTATTAGTGTAATTTCCCCCTCTGTGCTGTTGTGATAGAATTGAGCCTGGGGTGTTTATCTTATTGTGGTTGCAGGATGTGCAGTCTTTCCGTGAGCAAAAATAAAATGTAGAGCAGCTCAAGATCAGATTTCAGGGACACTACTGTCACACAGGCACTAGAATACACACAGATACTAAAGTAACCCAGATACAGAGGGAGTCACAGACTGTATGTACACGCAAGAATATTACAATATTGACCATTCTGTATAATGGTCAATTTGAATTTGATAAGTTCATCATATTTAAGGGTCATGTATGCTTATTAACCTATTAACAGAGGACAAACAGATAATCCTGAAAAAAATCACGGTATTTATATGCCTGTGAAATGCAGGATGTCTAAATGTAAATATACATGGAAAGACATTCTACAACGTACTATGTATATTTTTATTAAAGTATGGAATTGAAGAATTGAACAAAGAGACAAAACACTCCTGGAAATTGAGTTTTATTTGTGACAAATACACCTTCCACTGCACAGTTGTTTGTTTGATTGGTTAAGGCTACTTAACAGAATATTATTCATTTATATGGAGACAATATTTTAAAAGACAATCACGAGAAAGGAAAGAAAACTAAATGAGAGCAGGGCATTGAGAGTAAGAATGCTCAGGAAAAAAAAACGCTAACTAAACCAAAAGAAAATTTGTATCAGCTAGAAAGAAATTATTCAACATTTTGACAAAAAAGTATATATATTTCTGCATATTTACTTTCTGTAAATTACGTTTGTTTTCACAAAAATACTTATATTAAAAGAAGAGGTGTTGAATACTGTTCCTCATGGTGCACCTTCCAGCAGAGTTTAGCTCTAGCCTTAATTAAACACACCTGAACCAGCTAATCAAGGTCTTCAGGATCCTTACAAACTTCCAGATAGAAAGTTGTGTCAGAGCTAAACTCAGAAGGACAGGATTAGAAACCCATGATTTAACGGTTGACACATTAATGTGATGTTATTGTAACTAATAACCACACTGTAAATGTCAATTGTGATTAAAACAGCATCTTTGTTTCCAAATATGTAACTTGTTACAACAGGTTATGTCACTCACTTTTACTTTTTTTCAATTATATTTTTTATATAGAGTTTTTAAAGTTACAACTTTATTTTCATCATCAGTAAAGTTATTCAAAGTGATTGAGGCCTTGGCACCACTTTGATTTTAGGGGTAGTTAAGGGATAGTTCACTTTAAAATAAAAATTCTGTCGTCTTTTACTCACCCTTAAGTTGTTTCAAACCTGTATGAATTTCTTTCATCAGCTGAACACAGGGGAAGATATTTTGAAGAATGTCAGTAACCAAACAGTTAACTGGAGCCATTGACTTCCATAGTATTTTTTTTCCTATTATGGAAGTCAATTGCTGCGTCCCAATTCGCCTACTTATACTACGTCCTAAAAGTATGTACTCTTTTTGTGAAGAAAAAGTATATACTTTTGAGGGTGTAGCAGAAAAGTATGCAAGCTTCGGGACATACTACTTCGCCATCTTTAACGGACTCTGTCGCTTAGTTACGTGCATCCCGTCACCGTTTATCTGCCCTGTCAATCATCGTCAGATTCGTCACAGTTCAAATCCTTCACATTCAGTTTAATCTCCTACCGTATCGGAGAGAAATGTAGCCGCTCGTTGATCTGCCATTTATGGGTCTTTAATGCAGAGACTCTCTTCATGTTATTGACAGTTTAAATATAATGATGCATTTAAAAGTTAATGGCCAAATGTGTCATTACAAAAGTTCTCAATGCTGCTGCGGGTGAAATATAATGTGACAACACTGAATAAATATATTTTTGTCAGGTTAAATATTGATAGTTGGTCACTCAAACCCCTTTATCTAAATTTCTCTACTTAACCGTCGAACTCGCACATCCGTCATGTTTGTAGTTTTTTAACGCTTTTTATCCGCGTTTGTAATCGAATCCTCGTCCAACTCGCAGTGGGTTGTGGGCAATATCAGCCGTTAAGAGTGCCCATCGATCCATACTGTGAATTCGGACCGGAAATAGTAAACCATCCGGGAATCTTTGGAATACTCTTTTCAACATAATACGATTTGGGACATACTAATTCTATTTTCGAATACTATTTAGGATGGATAGTATGCGAATTGGGACCCAGGGAATGGCTCCAGTTAACTGTTTGGTTACTGACATTCTTCAAAATATCTTCCCTTGTGTTCAGCTGAAGAAAGAAATTCATACAGGTTTGAGACAACTTGAGGGTGAGTAAAGGATGACAGAATTTTCATTTTAAATTGAACTATCCCTTTAAAATATAAGGGACCAATTAAAACGTAAAAGTTTACACACAAAAAAATGTGTGGGTTTAAAAAACATTTTTTAACAGTGCAATAGCTGAAGGACGGTCATCACATTAGCATCCTGTCTTCAGACATCTTTTCCAGCTAGAGAGAGAGAGAGAGAGAGAGAGAGAGAGAGAGAGAGAGAGAGAGAGAGAGAGAGAGAGAGAGAGAGAGAGAGAGAAATCATCAATTATCAATTTAAGCATGCGGAGTGTATCCTGCATGTGACCCTCAAGTAAAAATGTAAATATCAAATTAGCTTCTGGGTGTGGACAATAGGCTTCAAATTAATTACATTTTTATTTAAGAAAATACATTTTTTTAAATTACATTTAAAAAAAAGTGTAGGACTTCCTTAGAAACAAATTGAAATTAAGTAGAACGATAGTAGAAAGTAGAAAGATTAAATAGAAAAATAGTATTTTCTTGTAAAACATACTCTAATAATATTTGTTTTATTTACAACTTAGATTTTTTTTACAGTATATATGTCCCAAATGTATGTAATGTATGTAAAACGTTCGAATTCTTTAAGCATGTATCAAGCATGATGATGTAGTGATATTCCCAGTTCATATGGAGAAAGAGAGATCAAGTTTAAAACCAAAGTTAGCGTTCAGTCTAAATTGAAGTTTTATTTTTAATACCAGACATGTATTTGTGGCTTGTTTTTAATGCAGGTGTTGAAATGCTGATGGCTTTAAGTTATGGTAGTCAGCCTAGTCTGCTTCCACAGCAGTACCCTCCCCCTATACTGCCAAAACCAGGGCGAGACAATGCACGCCTGCAGAAACTCATGAAGAAAAGTGGCAAAAAGAAAGTAGGCACTTCCTCTCAGACACCCATCCCATTCCGGTCAAATCTTTCACCAGTAAATGAGGCCAGCCCTGACCTGGAGCACAGTGACCACTCCACACCTCCAAGGACTCCAGAAACCCCTCTCTTTAGCAGGACCCTTGAGTCTCGATATTCCTCCAGCAGTCCTTTCTACCGTCACTCCACCTCCCCATACTTTCACCCCGCCAACTCACACTACAGTTCCACGCCCACACTGTCTGCACAGTCGTACTCTTACCCTGCCCGATCGCTGGAGCACCAGATCGCACCTCTATACACATGCTCATCTATCCTTTTTGACGATGACTCAGAGCAGGCCACAGATGCAGACCCAGATACATCCTTTGAGATAGCCTTCAGTCAAACACTACAGTCCAGTTCATCAAGAGTAAGGACAACTCACGGCACATTCGGCGAACAACAGTCCTATCAAGCCTCAGTGCAAATACAAGCTCCCCATTTGGCTCCAGTTCGACCTTCCGCTCCAAATTTGACATCAGCCTGTGCAACGGGTTCCCAGACACAACCATCAATCTCTCAGGTTCCAGTGAGCCAATCCAATGTGGAAGGATATAAAAACATTGCACCTGCACTCATTACTCACTCACCTCTCACAAACAGTCACGTCATGGAAACATCTGAATCACAATTCAAGACTCCAGCAATGGAGAAAATAGCTGCTTTTCCACAAACAACAATTTACACTCCAAAAACTTCATTTTATGAGATATCAAAGCCCCCTATTCAAGACTCCTGGGCCTGTGGTTCAGCTTTACAAGAAGCACCATCTAATGCAAAAAATCAAGAGATAGATGTTAATCAAAATTCAGGAATAAGGTATGTTCAACCACCTCCTAGTCAGATGAATACACATGTAAGCTCAATAAGAACTGTTTTTGAAGCTTCTGCAGATAATCAACCCTTGTTTGCATTCAACTCTACATTATCATCCACAATGGAGGCAAGAGTCTCCACAGAAAACCATCAGGAACCCATATTTCAAAATCACAGGCTTCAACCTCCCTCATCGGTTAGTGTAAAAGCTCAGAGTGCAGCAGTTGATCATGATGATGGCCTTAAAAAAATTGCTGTGGATAAAATAATGAACTCCATTCCAAATGGTGTTGTGTTCCCGAGAGGACTCAAACCATTCATTTCTCATGCCTATTCTGAGGAATGCTTAACACCAAAGATTTCTAAATGTGAAGTTTCCTTATCTAAGACCCCTACCGAGACTAGTAAGTCAAGCTCTAGAGCATGTGAGGTGCTTACATCTACAGTTCTACAGGAGTATCCAATGACTAAAACTGAAACTTCAGAAACCTGTATAACGACACCAACCAAGCCTGTTCCAACAGATGTAAGTGAGGAATCATCCATGCCTGTACCCTCCCGAAACTACCAAACCCCCAGTACTCCTGTATACTGGTCACCAAGACCACCAGCACGGTTTGTGGGCAATCAGAGGCCACTGCAAAATGATATTAACGTCTCGAAGCGAAAGTCAACATACTATGGTTTGACACCTGCTGAATATACTGCTTATGGTGGAATCAAGGTGAATTCACATGGTGATTTATCTGTGTCTAAGCCTGAAGTACCAGAAGATATTAAAAACATGACATATGAGAATTACATGTCCAAAACTACAAACAAGACATCTCAAGAAAAACTTAGCTTTATATCTGATTTCAATGCAGAGAAATCCTCAGCAGGTTCAGAGGCTTTACAAACTTCAGTGGGTGTGCAGCCCTCACAAATCGCGATGACAGACCAAGCAAAGGTACTAGTAACTGAAATAGAAACTGTCAATAATCCCACTTTGGAAATAGCAGATCAGAGTTTAAAGGAGCAAGAGACGATATCTGGAGTACAGCCAAGGCCTCTTGCTTTAGTTCCTGAAGATGCAATGTACCATGGGCTTCAAAATGCACCTTTAAGAATGGTTGTAAATCCCACTGCTGTAGCAGAGGCTCATAGACAACTAAATTCAGGACCTACAGACATCCCCACCCCTCCTTTTGCTGCAGAGGGGAAAAAAATGCCAACTTACCCTTTTCCCCTGGCACAATCAAATATTCAGAACTCAAATATAACCGGATTGTTAACAAAGAATTTCTTGTCGGTTCAAAATATCCCGGTGCAAACAGTGCAGTCAGAGACTGCACACAGATCTATATATCCAACAGAAAGTTTTAACCCGGCATCAGTGAAAATGATGCAGTCACACGTTTCTGCAAATGAAGAGAAGAACACCATGACATGTTTATCAAAAAGTTGTTTAGAAACCTACTCTGCTGTCTGTGATTCTTCTACTGCCATCTTTACAGGCAATCAACTCCACAATATCATAAACACCAACGAGGAAGGTTTTGCTGTAAATAAAATCACAACAAACTCAACCAATATCACAGATTCTAGAATGCCATCTGCAGACACCAGAAGTTACACTAAAGTCCCTCCTGATATTAAACGTGCAGCCCTCTCAAAGCTAGAGGAAACTAAATCTACAGGTCATTCAATGTTAGGTTCATCTAGCTATACAGTCCCATTAAAGACAGAAATAACCAGACATGAAGCCACATACAAGTCTAATGCAGCCAGTCCTGTAGTTTTGCCCAAATCAGATATATTTAATTATCAAAGTCCCCCTAAAACAGATATATTTAATACTGCAGGTCCCTCTAAACCAGATGCATTTCAACTTGAAAATACATTTAAATCAGGTGTATCTAATCCAGCAGTTCACTCTAAACCAGGAGAAAATACTACTGATGTTTTATTAAACCCAAACTCAACACCTTCCTCCTTGAAATCCACTGCTAAAATCAACCAAAACACAGAAGAAACCAAAAGTCAGCAAATGCAGAAACATGAAAACAATATGAAATCTATTCCAAGCCCTTCAAACAAAAGAAAATCATTATCCAAAATTCCCTCAGATGGACAGCTATTTTCAACTGCACCTTACTCTGAGGCTCTAGTCACACACTTGGCAATGGATAAATCCTCTAAACAAGAAAACGTCAATGAAAACGTAATACCCATTAGTGGTGTTATAAAAGACCCATTGGTAGATTTGGAATCAGACTTACAGGACTCCAATAAAACCCACACTGATTTCAAAGCTGCAGGTAAAGTTAAAGTTGAATTGAAATCAAGCAATTCAACAACACTACAAAGGGATTCTATCAAACCATCAAATAACAAATTGAATATGGATAGTGTGCAGTCCAAATCCTTAAATTCTGACACTCAAAAACCTTTACCGTGTTTAAACATCAAAACTTGTAAAAAAGCTCCAAATGCAGAAAATGGTCTTGTTGCAATGCTTCTCAAGGCTGCCAAATCTCTACCACACTCTTCATCTGAGGAAAGATGTGCTAAATCCCAGACAGAAGCCAAATCATCGAATATAGATGTAAAGGCACAACATATAACTGCTCCGAATTCAAAAATTGATCTCAACACAGATGCTGAAGTTAAAGTGATAAAGTCTGATACCTCAAAACATCAGAAGTGTTTAAAAGATTCATTACCCACTGAAAGACAACATGAGGCTAAGGCTATAGCCACTGAAGATGGCAAGTTTAGCAAAGAGACTCCTTCTGAACCTACACCAGATGATCAGAAGAGACTAAATGAACCCAAGGGTGCTCAGAAACCCAAAGGCCTGAAAGCCAAACTCAGTGGCTGGACAAGGCTGAAAAAACACATGGTTGTTGAACCTGATGCCCCCAGTTTTCCAGAGCCTGATGCGGAGAAAAATGCTCAGAAAGCAGATATAAAAATAAGTGGTAAAGACAAGTCTGCAAGGGCCAAAGAACAGTCATCAGGTGGACAGGATGTGGTCAAAAAGAAAGATGAGCCTAAGGTAACAAAAATGTGGGATGCTGTACTTTTTCATATGTTTGCCACAAAGGAGAACATTATGAAGCAGATACAAAGCAACAAAACCGAAGAAGAGCGCAAAAACATAGAGAAGGATGACCAGTTAGTCCCATCCTTCGTCCACCGTCTGCCCATCCTTCTCTACAGCCCGCGCTTCGATGCCCGGAAGCTGAAGGAGGCAGCTGCCAAACCTCTCAACAAAATAGCTACTTCCTTTGAAAGAGGGCTGCTGAATCGCAAACAGAAAGGTGAAGAGCCGAAAGACTTCAACAGAACAGCTAAAGGATTCGGTAGCTCTACAGGGAAAATGGAAGATGTTTGATTGAATATCGAATGTAAAGTGTAAAATTGATTTCAACTACAAAATTATCCAATCGTGTAGCATTGTAGTGCTGTAAATATAATTGCCTTATTCTTCATGAAATCAACGACGAGATCAACTATGCACTGTACTCTGCTCTGAGCAGTGCAGTAAGGGGCTGGTCAGCAGAAATTGAGGCCTAGTGCATTCCTGCTGTGAGAGGGCAACTGATGGGTGCAGCTGTTCGTGATGTGGCGGGAGTGAGTGAGGAAGTGAGCAAGGATTGAAAACGTAATGGTGAGAATGATCAAACAAGGAAAGTGGCTCAGAGAGCAATGTGGATGGATCCTGGGTTTCAGTTTGCTCACGTCAGCTGAGCTGGGTGGCGCGAGCAGACGTGTTCTGAATAGAGAGTTTAGAATGGGACGTCCTGAGCGGTGTCAAGAGCCTTGCTCAGAATGAGTTATGACATGATGGCCATGTTGCTTTCCAAAAGTGGAAAGCTAGAACTAGAGCATGAAAGAAGGACATTTAAAATTAAAAATGAAATCTCAATATGTTGATCATGAAATAAGACCTTACTATTTTCAGATGTGTTCATTTTCACTTTTCTTAATATAGGATAAAACCATTTGAGTTTTGGATGTTTTCTTACTGACACATTTCTAGTGAAATGTTGCAAGTGATTTTATGCTTATGGATTAATTTGTTGTTCAGTGTCACAAATATTCATTAGACTGAAATGTGTGACGGCAGGCATGTGAGATTTACAGAATACTACCCAGCTGCCAGACAAAAAAGGGGAAAAAACTTTTTATAAGCTCGCAATTATGGCAGCCCTTGTACTTCAGGGATCTCTGTTGGAAAATCCAGCTGATTGTAATGTCATGCTCTTTACTCACTCTATGCACATAGTAGTTCAACTTTAGCATGAATCTGAGATCTACTTCTGTGAGAACTGACTACATATATCCTAAATGAACACTTCAAATGGAACCAGCACAGATTTTGTTATGCATGATAACAGAGAAACCACAATAAAATAATCATACATGTGCCCTACCGTGTACACCCATAAGTTATTTTAATATAGCTCAGTGTGTTTGATTCTGTAAATAACCAGCGGAAAACAAAGCTAATGTACAGCACATTATCATAATTGAGTTACTTTAGTAAAGCATGAATTATGTGTAGTAATGAACATGCTGAATTTATATTTTGTTATTTTGAGTAAAAAAATATGAATAAAGAAAATACATTTCTTACTTGATCCTTAGTTTGTGTCATCAATGAAGACCTTCTCATACTTCCCGTGCCCATTCTCAACAAATTTGTATCTTTTTCCAGCTGATCCCTGAAAAAGATCAAATTATAACCTTTAAACCTCCAAAACCAAGTGAAGGGGACTTACTACTAAAATTAAACTAACACTTTAAAAATGCAAGAGAATGAGCCTGTGTTTAATGTGAACAGCCACACTCAAATGATGATTGTAACTGATTCTGGTGTTGTTTATGGGTTGTTTTAACAGTTAAAACATAATAGAAGTTTAGAAGAAGGTTTCTTTAGGGTTTATCATGGTTTAGTGTCATTAGGAGTCATGATACCTTTGCACATGGTTTATCCTGTGACAAGCCGTCTCCCAGATTCTCCCACAATGATTTTATGTTACGCACCTCACCAGCCTTAACATCCTGACACTAACACACATAAAGAAAGATAATAAATGGCATAGATTAGTTCAAGCCTTAACCAGTAGATGGCGTCATTGAACAACAGGCTTGTTTCAGGGATCTCTCCCATCACATGACCTGCCACAGCATGAACTTTAAACTTACAAAATCGTTTACATTTTCCATAGGTTTTATCCAGAAAACACATATAAATAGCAGCAGTTCAAAACAAAAAAGTCACAAAAACAAAGCAGACATCAGACATTTTTTAAAATAGCTGGTGTCTTCTAACAGAGTCCATGGCATTGCAGGACTTTAACCCAGTGGACCCCCACTGACATTTTGAAAGAGTGAGAAAACACCCAAATCCTTTTACTCAACTATTCAATATGTAGAAAAAGAGAGATAGGAAATGTTTACCTTATTGAAAAGGATTAGAAGAACAGCAGACACAAGAAAAATGGAAAGAAGAGAACTAAAGTTGAAGAAAAAGAACATATAGTATACAAAAGAAGAAAATTACTTTTAACAGGATTCAAGAAAGAAACTATTCAATTAACATTCAGAGTCCCTTATAAACTTACAGCTGCTTTGGAGGTGGGGCTCTTGGTGTTGACATCAGAGTTTCCTTTCACCCATTGGTTAATTAGATCTGCCACACCCACATTCATTCCCTCTGTATCCTGAATCAGATGAACAAAGTCTTCATTTATTTATTCATTTAATCCCTCACTCACTAACTCAATTTTAGTGTCAAACCTATGATGGCAGAGAGTGATGAATGCACTGCAACTAAAGGAGACACGAAAATACAAAAAATACCAGCAAATTAAGAAAACATCATCAATTTGACAACACCACGTCCTGCAAATACTCACAATGCACATCAGGATGTTAAAATAAACAAACAACAAACTTAGCCTTTCAGGTCATCGACAAAACCGACGAGTAGACATTGAACAAGCATGTCCCAGCCAGGTTTGTCACTTTTAATGGTCTCCTGTACACATTTCCATTATAGTCTGTGCTATTTTCAGTGGTTTGTGTTGTGAGCATTTGCAGTGCATGTGTTGTCAAACTGATGAAGATGTTTTCTTAATTTGCTATTTATTTCTAATCTATTTGCAAGTTTTCTTCATGAGCAGTACATCCAGTGCTCAAAGTGGGCCGATAAGCATCAGTACGCAGTAAGCACTTATTTTTATCTGTAGCTTACCATCACTTCTTTCTTTTTTTTGCGTACTGGGACTTGCGTTCTGTTCTCAGAAAATAAAAATTCTGTCATCATTTACTTTCATGTTGTTCTAAACCTATATAAATGTCTTTTGGGAACATAATTTAAAAAAGGGTCAGAGTCTAAAACACTGAACCCTAGTGACTTGATATGTAGTAGAAAGAAAGAAAGAAAGAAAGAAAGAAAGAAAGAAAGAAAGAAAGAAAGAAAGAAAGAAAGAAAGAAAGAAAGAAAGAAAGAAAGAAAGAAAGAAAGAAAGAAAAACACTGAGGAATTCTTCTAAATATCTTCGTTTATGCTCCACAGAAGAACAAAAATCATAACGGTTTGGCACAACATGATGGTGATAAAATGGTGACAAAATTTCCATTTTTGTGTAAAGAAAGACATAATAAATAATGTATTGATAAACAGTGGATGATCATTTTGAACCTTAGCGGACACAGCCCTCGTTGAATTCTGATTCCAGGCTTCCCCCGCCTCAAACAGGGTCTTCCGAGCAGATACGGGCTCTGGTGGTGTTGGGACATCCATTAGCTTGACTACATTTCCCTCTTTATAGCACTCCTGCACATGCACAAAAACACACACTATGATATTATATAATTATTATGATTATAATATTACGCTATCTGATTCACAGCAGAGACTATGTGGTAAAACACCTGTTTAATTCTCAGCAACAAAGCAAAGTAACACCTGGATCTATAATACACACCATGCCATGGGGCTTTTACACACTTCCTGACAGTGAGGTGGCAGGAAAACAGAGGACCGGCTAAGAGCACAATTGTTTGTGCGAGTCAGTATGACTAATAGAAGAGATGCCTGTGCATGCAGGGTGTCTGAAAGCACCTCGGCAGTGAGATCAGAGTGGTAAACATCAGAGCAGGTGTACGTAAGAACTGGGTGTGGTAATGAGAGCTGCATGTGTAAAGAAATCCATGTAAAAGCAGCAGCATTTAACTAAGCAGGTGTATTTATATGAATATAAGCAAAAAATGTAACTATAAATTGACATTATACAAGTGTGTGTGAAGATAATTCACCTCAATGGCATGGTTGTACTGCTCCAACCTGCCATCTAACTTCGAGATGATCGTGGGAGGCTGGGTCTTCTTTATGCTGTTCCTGTTTTCACAAACAGATGAAATATTACCTTAAGCGCGCCACTGTTCTTCCAAGAAACGTATAATCTCAGAACAAGTAGTGACACGAAGAGGGTCATGACTCATAAAGTAGTGTGAGATACAAACAAAAGCAGAGTGAAGTATATTGTTTATACTTCATGCCAGGACAAAACAATGTGGAAAAGAATAGCCAGGCTTCTGAGATACATGTGATAAATGACAAAACAATCCTTCATCATTTTCTGTTTATTGAGCAGGAGAAGGGTACATAAAGAGAAGCATGTCAAGTCATGTCTGCCTGCCTGAAAGGCGAACCATGTTTCAAACAGCTGTTCATTCATGAGTTAATCATTCATGTGTAGTGTTTAGATCAAACAGAAAATACGGATGAACCCATGATGTCACACCACAGCACAGAAAAACAGTTCTGCCCCTGCTTCTTCTCACACTCCACACTATGAGGGGATTTTTTTTATACAATGAATCCTACAATAAATCACTTGTACCCATTGATCTCAATGTGTACGTGTTTCTGAAGTCTACTTACTTTTTTTTAACGGAGCGGTTTAGAGACTCAGTCCTCTCAGTAATCTGTAGATTGAAAAGTAAAGCAACGTTTATTTGTAAATGGATTTGAAGTATGTATAGAATCCTAAACATAAAACCCTTTATGCCAATATTTCGTGCAACGTTTCCAGGCGAAAGGGAAAAAGTGAAATGCAGTGCAACTTCATTGGGCAACAGATGACGATTGCAAAAAGTAATAAGTAGTAAGCCATACTCTGTCAAGATTTTGAGCCATTACTCAAAAGCCCACTGATGTTGTAAACAGATTATTTCATAATTTCATTGCCGGGGGCTTTGCTGATCTTCTAAATCCCTGTAACTGGTTGACCTTTCTTTCTTCCACTTCAGTTTGACCCAACAGTAAAGGACGAGGTGCTTTTGTATGTGTGCGTTCCCAAAATGTCTTCCTGCCTCCAGTTTCCTGTGTTTATAAAATGTCATCATTATATGTGCTGTTAAAAACTGATCTATTGCCTTTAAAGTAAGTCTTACACACACTGATATATTCAGGGCACTGAGGTCACAATAAATGTTCTTACATAAAAAAAAATGGTTCACTAAATGCGTCACTTTATCAGGATTTTATCAGAAAATTGCAAAAGTAAGACAGAAGGGAATATGATCATAGACAGACAGAACAAACACAAAGCAATTATAACTGCAGCTTTATAAAGCAAGCGTAAGGTGCACAGTACTAGCAGACACACACAAACACTCTAATCCTATCATGCACATGCAGATAGTAAGCAACTCACCGAACTTGCACCTTCTGATTGCCACTCCTCACCCTCAGCCTGAAACCAGCAAGCAGACGACACACACATACAAAGCACCTCAGCAATGTAAAGCATATGCTTCATGTTCTGCAATCTTTATCCCTCAACCCACAATACCATTGCAAGAAAAATCAGAACCACACACAGCACATGGAAGACATCAGTCACGAATACAGCACATAGAAGATACCAGATCCAGTTACAGAGTGAAAACACCACTGAGCACAATGCACAACTGTGTGTTTTGTATCATGTTGTATATCAGTATCTGTTATTCATAAAGGTGATTTGAGCCAATTATGCACTGAACAAACACCACCAAATTGTACAGATGTAGTTTTCTTCATTAAGGTATTTCCTCATTAAAGGTCTCTACAATATAAGTTGTTCAGGTTTATTATCATCTGAGAAATTTGCCCTTACAGAAACAAACAAGATAATCCAGTCTTTGCAGAGTGTCCTGCTCATGGTGGGTCACACTCCTGCAGACTTTAGCTCTAGAAAAAATGTTTCTAATAATCCTGAAACCCTGAAGTCAGTTCATTTTGTGGAGATATTTGCATTATATTTTCAGGCATGCTAGAATATCAAAAACTGTTGGCCAAACTTACATTTAAATAAAATATTTCAAATGAATCTGACATGAACTGTCCCATAAATGTAGTTTCTTATGCTAAAATAGCATTTAAAAATATTTCCGGTTGGTCCAGCCAATGCGCATGTGCAGTTCTGTTCTGTTTCTATAGCTGTGTTTTCACAGGCACAAAAATCTAACATTGCTGCGAACATAACTGCGAACAAAAATGTGTAGAAGGCTATAAGATATTTTTTCATTGCATTTGTTCTGAGCCACTTCCAAATGTGGTTTTAAATCAAATACATACAGTATATGGGTATCTGTACTACGTCTAAACATGCATATCAGTTTCCCATTGGAATTCCAACCCACCACAACTAAAGAAAAAAAAACTTTTACCCACAAAGATAACTTTTCTTTAGGTTATATTATGAATCAGAATCTCAGAGCTTATTTTATGTAGGCAGAAACTTTATGTAATATAGGTAATAGAATGCATGAATACATAAAGTAAGACTGAAAAGCACTGCTGAAAGTTTCATTGTATTTTTCAGCAACGAGGTAAAACTGTTGCTGTTTATGAAGTAATTAAACTCACAGCTAGAGATGCTGGACAGACGCAATTCACATGCACAATCTTTTTCTCTTACCACACTACATTATTTTACTTCAGAATTCTAGTTCTAACCACTGTAGATATTAGGGTACTTGGTTCGATTGCCTGGACCGAACCCGAGTTCGATTGCTTCCCCTTCCCCCTGCCCCCGCTGACTGTGTTCATATTATATTATTTGGGTCCGAACCGAGGTTTGTGTGCGTCATCAATCAGCAGCTGTTTACCTAGATGAAGGTGGCGAAATGCACAGTGTTGCTCCCGTCATTTTTTTTTTTAACCATTGGTTTTTTATTACCAAAGCTTCAGTACGTAATGGCACTAGCGTCTATCTGCTGCAAATGTACTGAAAATGCTCCAAAGAACGCCGAAGACGAGCAGAAATGAGAGCTACAGCTCTCTTCTTGCAGCATGTCAGTGACGCTTGTAAGGTAAATGAGTGAAACGCGCACAAAACACACATTTTTATCAAATCATTCATCATAATAGTGGTTCACTTCCACGATTTAGTATGATTGCATTCACATCAGCAGCGAACCGTACCAGAGTTTACATGAACCGAACCTTTTTAAGCAGACTCGGGTAAGGTTCGCGGGTGCGCACCCAAATTCGGAAGAATTCGTTCACATCATCCAAACAAACCGAACTGCGGAACAAAAGTGCTAGTGTGAAAGCACCCTTAAATTAACTAACAAGAACTACTGGAATTTTTATCCGTTCAGTCAAATTTTGTGATTCAAACATCAATGAAGGCTTAAACTTGACCTTGCTTGCAAGTGATCATAAGTGGGATAATTACTTCTGCTGTGCATTAAAGGGGGGGTGAAACACTCAGTTTCAGTCAGTGTCATGTCAATCTTGAGTACCTATAGAGTAGCATTGCATCCTGCATATCTCCGAAAAGTCTTTATTTTTTTTATATTTATATAAGAAAGATGCGCTGTTCCGAGTCTTTCCGAAAAAAGCCGAGCGGGTGGGGGCGTGTCGTGTGAGCGGAGCTAAATAATGACGTGTGCTCGCTGCTGCTATTGTGTTGAGTCGAGTGCGTCGTAAAGCTGTGTCATCCCTAACAGCGGGAAAAAAACTTTATTCAAAATAAAAATATGGCTTTTAATCAGATAAAGCCATACATCTATGATCCGGAATCAGACCCAGAGGCTGAAGTTGAACAGGAGCAGCAGCAAAAACGACTAGAGCAGGACGTCTCTATGTGGTAAAAGTTATACACTAACTATATAATATGCTTAGCGGCTTGTGTTATTTACATATTTATACTTGAATTATATCGTCGTATTTTTGTCTTTGAAGGTGTACATGTGGGAAGTGCAGTTGTGCACGTGTGTTTGTGTGTTTACGCGTGGTTTGTGTAGACAGTAAGCGGACTGGTTTTGCACGGCAGGTTAAGTTAGTGTTTACATAGAAAGACATGGAATAGTAGCACATTTGAATGAAGAAGCGTGCTTATTTAGTTTACATATTTCCCCCCTCTTTGTGTATTGTTGTTTGGAGTGCTTTTACAATACACAAACATAAAGTTACACATATAGTGGCCAGCTAAACAAATGTACACGCACTACACATCGCATGCTCCATTGATCAATTAACTATACGTGATCATGTTTGGGCTACTTGATGAGCATAGGCAAAAACACAGACATTTGAAGCAGTCTCACTCACCCTTCTAACGTTGGGACTGCTCCATCATTCAGCATTAGGCGATCGGGAAAATCCGGCGTCGAGCTGGGCCTTGTTTATGAAACAGTCGGCACCGAAATGCAGCGAACAGATATAAACATTCGCGCAACTCAGTTGCTGATCCGGAAAAGCAAATTACATCCACTGTTGCCTTAACGCGGGGTTTTTGGGGAATCTGTGCAGGACTGTCTTGGTCTGGCAACCAAAAACGCACTTTTTTGGTGACATTGTTATGTGCACATCACCTGTCCAGCATCCTACAAGCCAGCGCTTTGATGGGCGTAGCCTGTTACTTTCGCTCTCTCCCTCTCTCTCTCTCACGCGCTTCCGGTAGAATTGTCCGTAAGGCCCATACAAGGAAATTCCGCCCCCATTAACGTCAAGGGGACGTCAAGGGGACGCATGATCTCTAAAAACTTGCCGAAACTTATGACTAACCGGAAGTAGTATTTTTGACAAAGAAATACTCCCATCAAACGTCCACCTTAACTTTTGAAACTTTTTCTATGTTTAGTATGGGATTCCAAGTCTTTAACAGTGTAAAAAGATCAGTATGCATGAAACAGCATTTCACCCCCCCTTTAAAGTCAAAGAATTACCAGACAGATCATTTTTATAGACAGCAATGTTGTACTATTTTTTATCTTGTGCTTGAAAATAATAAAAGTATTTTTTAGAGTGCAGACCTTTTATATCTTAATGCAGCCATTTTAAGTGTGAACCACAATCTCCAATTGATTTATTCTAGTTTGGGTTGGGATTCATCTATAGTATACGTAGATATGAGTCATGTTATAAGTAAATACAAACTGGCAAGACAAAAAAATGGATATGGTCAAAGGAGCGGATATGTGCAAACACAGCATATGGGAGCCACAGACTTGTTAATTTTAAATTGAATACTGTTTAACAAGTGTGTGTGGACATATCTGTAACAAATCTTCAATTGCAATGTCATTTTGAGGTTCGATGTGTCTGATGATGTCATACCATGTAGGAGGGGCTCCTGGGGCTGAGAGGACTGAAGGGCTCCTCTGGATCTCCGCTGGATATACTCAACCTCTTTAACTTCTCCATCACACCCCTCCTCTTCTTCTCTCTCTCCTCCTCTCTCATCATCCTCTGCACCTCCTCATGAGTCTGATCCCCTGTTTCTCTGTTCTGCGGGTTCTCCTCACTGTCTTTCACAAACACTTCCTCCGACACACTAAATACAACAAGATTGATAAAGAAAAATGATTCATGAATAAAGTATTCTACCTCAAATGCAGTGTTTTTTTACCTCTCTGGACTGCTGAGAGCTGCTGAATCAACTGTAGAGTCCATGTTACTCTGTATCTTCACTCCTCTGAGTAAGATTAAATGGGCTGAACTCAGGAAGGACATTTGTTCTGGGGAAGTCGTTGTGAAACTTGTGTGGTTTTATCATGACATTTCTCAACACAGAGCAAACTCTATTGCTGCCCAATCATTGGTACACTCTTCTCAAACCGATCTCCAGCATGGCTATGTCTCCATATAGCATGTCAGATGCTTTTTCATAACCGTCAAAGGAGTGATGAGTGAGGTAAGCAGTCACATGTTGCTTTAAAATTGTGATTGGCAGGATTAGATAAACAAGCCCCCCATTTAAGAACTTTAAATTTAAATATTTTTTTTTATATTTTTAAAAGCCTTGGACCCACTTTATATTAGGTGGCCTTAACTATGTACTTACATTTAAATGATTTAATTTGATACAATGCACTTATTGTGTACATACATGTTTTTACATTGTACCTCCACACCTGTCCCTGACCTTACCCTCCAACTCAATATTTGCAAAAGTGTTTTGCAATACAATATCAATACAATAAGTATATTGTACTTATTTTTTATGTAAGTACATAGTAGTTAAGGCCACCTAATATAAAGTGGGACCAAAGCCTTTAATAGCGTATGGTATTTACATAATAACAGCCAAGTATATTCGTTATTTAAAGTTTATTTAAAGTTTGAGTTTTAAAAGTTGAATAAGTGCAGCAGAACAAGAATGACTTCAAGTGTTTGAAGCTCTGAAAATAAAAGTGTGTGTCTGTCTAAGCCTGTACCTGTCATTTATTCTCCTGCCCTCTTGTCCATTTGTGCTGTACTGTCTCCCATTCTGTTGTAGGATGACTGTGGAGGTGTAGGATATCTTCCTCTCTACCTTCTTTTCTCTCTGTAAAAGGAACAGATTTAGAAGCTTGTATGTCCGCTGCATGAAGCAGTTATAGTAGGGACATTTGAAAGACATTTAAACGACACATTTGATGCACGACTGTGTTGAGGTGAAATTCATTGCTAAATATTTTACCTTCTCATCCATATCACAGCTTGGATTTTGTTTTTTCCAGAAAGATGATTCATGACCTTTAATTCTCATCGGATCATCCTCCTCTGCACACCACCGTCTGATCTCTCCCTCCTCCCTCTCTACAGCTTTAATGTTAGCCCTTCTTTCCTGCTCTCTGGCACACCAGTCTTCATCATTACCATCCTCATCCAGGTTTTGCTGATTTGAAAAAGGGGGTCGAGTCTGTATAGATGGGGCGCTGTCATACATGTTTAAATCATGCAGTTTACTATGTTGAGCAATGCTGGAGCAGAGCTGGGGTTTTGAGGGACGAGAGCCATTGAGATGTGTTTCAACATTTTTATGTTCCATTTGTTCCTGTCTGCGCCTGCTTAGATGTGTCCAGTCACTGAAGCCTTCGTCCTCTTCCAGGGAGGATGGAGGAGACCTTGGAACCAGATCATTCTGACCCCTAACAAACAGTGAAACCCTTTCAGATATGCCACTCACTCAGATACCGATATGAGAATAACTAGTCTATTTACAAGAGTTAATTCTGTTAGAATAGAATAGAATAGAATAGAATAGAATAGAATGGAATAGAATAGAATAGAATAGAATAGAATAGAATAGAATAGAATAGAATAGAATAGAATAGAATAAACTGTAACTGTATAAACTGAGCAGGTGTGGTCTTGTCACATATTCACATACAAACTCACAAACAGATTAACACAACACAATGAGTAAAACAGAGAAAGTTGGCTTGAGCCGCAATCTGGGGGTTGAGATTCCATGGAAACAAAACAAATACACACAACACAGTTTCTTCTATGTATTTGATGAAGAATGGAGTATGCTTTAAGGTTTTTGAAACTAACTGGTTGTCCAGAGTCTGTGCAGAGCAAGGGCTGTCCTGTGGAGTCACATTAGCTTGAGAAGTCTCAGTAGAGGTACTGGCTCGTGAACGCCGTCGTCGTTCTCTCTCAATTTCTTCTGCATCCTCCAGACTGCGCTGAGCAGTGATCCTGTATACACAAAAACAAGTAATGAAAATGAATAATAATAATAATAATAATAATAATAATAATAATAATAATAATAATAATAATAATAATAATTCACATGTTAAAAAAAAAAATAAGATAACTTAATCAAATGCTGCATTTGTGTTGTGCATTAAGGTAAACAGAAGCTGATATGTCTATATCTTGAGGTCAATAACGCATTAGGCCTGTCGCGAAGAGTCAACAAATCAATTAATCCCGATAAAAAATGAGCTTGATCATTTTTCCGGCCACAATAATTGTCATTTGGATGCTTGTATGCGTGTCTGTTTAGGAAGGTGTTTATACTCGACGCACAGACAGAGGTGCTGGAATGATGAGATGTCATGCTCGGCCAGATTAGCCTGGAACTCGTGCTTCTTTGGTTGTGGAGCAACACGCAAAGTTACAAAATTTGACGTGTAAACCGCCAAGGGTAATGAGGTCTCACGCACTGCGTTGACATAATTTTTTGCCGTGCACACCCTCGCGCTCGTGCGGACGCGTCGACAAAAAACAAGGCGGCATTCACGCGCATTCGGAATTATCGTAAATACTAGTTTTCTAGGTAAAAATTGCACTTGAACACCCTCCATTATCAAATTTCTGATAGCACGTGAAGGCGGCATTAAAGCTACACTGAAATTGGCAGTTTGATAAATGCAAGTTAATTATTCAGTTCAATCTTTGTGTGCTAAAAAGGCATAAGTTCCAGTAGAGATAGCTATACACATTCTCCTTTTTTGCCAAATAAATAAAAATGTCATCAATGTCTTCTCTCTTGAGAGATGGTCAAGTCAAGTTCAGTTTGGGCATGATTGCATGATATTACATGATTAAAACATTGTTAATACTTTATCATAAATTGTGGATAATTAAGTTATATTATATTCTGAAGTACATTTTTGGAGTGTTAATGATAAAAAAAAAAAAACAACAACAACAAGAACCATACAGAACCGAAAACCATGACCCGAATCTTGGGTTTTGTGAATGCCACCCCTAATATGCACCTAAAACACAATCATCCGTTGCAGTTTTCATCCATTTTATTTATTGTTTTTGGTATTTATTCAAGTGCATTATTATGCCATTATCATTATTTTAGAGGAAAATGGTCTCAAACGACAATATTATCGTTTATTGCAATAATTTCTTGGCCAATTTATCGTCCAGCAAAATTTGTTATTATAATATCCCTACGCATCATCATTATTATGACAGCGATAGGGGTCATCTGACAGATGGTAGGGTCAAAGATGGACAGGAAGTAAGTTAAACAAGGACAGGAAGTGCAGGGTTCACACTGGCAGGAAATGGCTCACAGGCTTCCTTTATGGGGGCTGACATTACAGAAACTAAACAAAACCACTGTATCAACACCTTTAATTAAATATTTATATTATTGTGCTGTGTAGTTTTCCACAATCATCCATTAAATCACAAGTTTTACTTAAGTCTCTTCTGCTAGACACTTTACACACACCTCTGGGAACTGATGCACTATTTGCTAACACTTTTTAAGTATTCTTCAAGTTCCTTAAATTGAGTATACTTAAGTAATGGTCAAGTATATTTTTAAGTATACTGTAGTATACCAATATTAATGTAGTAAACATCCAAGTGTATCATTTCAATACTGATTGGGACTAAATTGGCCCAGTTTTAGTATATATAAAGTATACTAAAGTATACATTTATGTGTACTAAAAGTGTAACTGTAGTAAGTTTAGTTACTTTCATTTTTTTGTTTTTAAAAGTGCACTTTGAAGTAGCCTAACAGTTAACTACTAGTTTAGTAGTTTTATACTGGAAGTATACTTGTTAGTTTTCTTTGTGAACATAACATCATAGTTATAGTTTACAATTTATATACTATCTTTGCATTTTAAGTATACTACTATGTTCCTATTAAGGTATTACATTTGTATACTTCAAATATGCCTTTAAACTCTTCCATTTTAAACACATTTTATTCTAGTTTCATGCATCCATTTTATCAACACTTAAATCTGGGCAAGTTTAAATGAAAAGGCAACATTTTAAAAAGATAAAAAAATCACATTTTTGTCAAAGACTAACTTGACACTGGACTGGAAGGATGATCAAAACACAGATTGGAGTAGATCGAGTCCATCAACTCCCCCAAAGCTTCACAGTCGTTTCCTCTTCATGGGGTTGACATATGCTTATTAAAGGTGCACTGTTGTATTTTTGCAGTAAAATATCCAAAAACCACAAGGCCATTGTTATATATTTTGTTCAGTTACTTACAATCTCAAATGTTTCCAACTATTTTGTAAATTAGGCATTTGAAAATTGCTATTTTAACCAAGGACCCGGGATGTCTGAGCATAGTATCTGAGGGAGTCACCTGTCAATAGCATTATGCCTGCGTTACCCTCGGTTTCCGGTTTTGTTTGGCAGAAACGATTCACTGTTAGCAGTGTGAACAAGTTTCACAGCAGCCCGAAATAACGCCGGCGCCTGGCAATTTTGTCCAGTCCTATCATAATAAAAGTCCCGCTGCACTGGGGCGTTTATTCATCTCATTAACAATCGCTCCAGCGGCTTTGCTCAACTCCACAACACATCGGTCCTGCTCTGCTTAATACTAGAGTAACGTTAATAACTGCACCTATGCACATTTCTGCCTGAGTCCTATTTTCCACTAGCCTTATAAGCCAGACCCACATCAAGATGTTTGGTCTGGAAACTCACCATAGACAGGGCTCAATCCGAGAGGCGGGATGACCAGTTGTCTTTCAAACTCCCTCTGCACGCGATAGAATAGCGCTACAACCAACCAGAGCAACGAAGGTGAAACAGAGCTTGTTGATAGATTAAACATTCGCTGTATCCGGTCGGCAGAACACATCTTCCCTTTTTAAGAATGACTTCAGTGCCGTTCTTTGTTCTTTTCTTAGAGAAAAGCTTAACTCCAAATCTTCTAGAGTCGCGGTTAAAGCGGATTCGAAATATCGCAGTTCGACAGCCTCTGTGTTTACTAGAAGCACGCAAACGCAACTCGGCTGTCATCATTATGGCCCCACCCACCGACTCTATACACGATGTGATTGGCCTAGCACGAGTTTGGCGATTACAGCTCAGAAGGGTATTGAGAGTTGCTAGACGACACTCGCGGGCAGATTAGATTTGCTGCCGCTAGGGTGCGTCTAGATTTCTAGGCTAATTTTCCACCGGCTGTGAGGTGAAAACCACATGTCCCAAGATTCTGAGCTCAAACTTGGCGTCATCAAACTACTCCTTTGTTTTGAATAGGCGCCCTCTAGTGGACGGAAAAGTTGCATAGGGCAACTTTAATGTTTGATGATTACTTTATTTTACATTTCCATTAGCAATATTTTATGAATTATTTCTGTTTGTTCACCTATGTTTTGATATAGAGATTATGTACTTTCAGAAGATACGTAATATCGCCAATGACCTGTGCGTACATTAGTACACTAGTAGAGCAGCTCACACAAACATTCTGATACATTTCTTTATAAATATTTTCGAACAATAAGTTATATAGAGTTACTAAGTAGCCCAAATAATTCTGTCAGTATATGTCAAGTATACTTAAGTGCAATTTTAAGTATATTTCTAATTACATAGAAATTAGACTGAAAGTAAACTTTCTTTTTTTTTTTTTTGTTTAAAAGAAGCATAGGCTAAAAGCACACTTGAATAAACTTTTTTTGTAAAGGAATATTGTCTTTAACCTGTCTAAACAAGCAACAGTGGTGTTCTCATTTCTAATATTCTGGACGTCCTTCCCCAAGTAAACAGTAGTTTAGTAAATCATAATTCCATGATCATATTATGTTACACATGGAAGAAGAAAAACACATACATCTTTCTAAACTGTTGTGCTTAGAAAAAGCAGTTATTCAAATTGTTCAACCACACACATTCTGCTTACACATTTGAATCTGTTAAAACACATATCATACCGAGAACTGAGTAAATAAACATAGCAAGGCATTAAAACAGAGTATAATGATAACTGCACTATGTCCTTTGTTTAATAAACCCAGTGTGAGTGGCTGGGTGTTGAAACAGCTCACATTTTCCGGCACAGTTTAGAGGATCTCCAGGTCCTTAGGGCAGAGTGGGAGGGGGCCGCTCTGTATCTCAGATCCAGCAAATTTAGAGCAGGGGGTGATCTGATGATGTCACCACCCTCAGGAAAATTCCAGTAATAAAAGAAGCTATTCAAGCCTGTCATTGACATTTCATATGATGTCATGAATTGACTCACCATGTGTCGTGTGAACAGCAGCCATCTGGGACGTTTTTGGGACAGATTTTACTTTAACTACAGACACATCCTCAAGACAGACACATTATCATTTCATGACATTGCTCACAACTATGTAAAAACAAGAATATAACCTCAAAACACCTCGGAAGCCTTGGTGATTTGTGTTTCACTACATCCGCATCTATGGATTCTTTAACCACAGAATTTATATGAAATGCAGAGTAATCGCAAAAAAAAAAAAATACTGACAAGATTTGAACCCTTCCTTGAAGAACCCCCTTCCCTTGAAACACCCTGAAGAACTGGTAAACAGCATAACTCGTGCTCTGAGTTCCCCTCTTGACCCCTCTGTCCTGCCTGATAAACTGTCTTAATGAAATGTAGTGCTACAGCATTTCTAGATAAAACAGATGATTGTTATAAGCAAGTGAGAGTTTAAAAGTCATTATTTAGGTTAAGTCAAGATTCATGAAACAGGATTTAATTAACTGCAGCATACTCCATTTAAAGGCAAAGGAACTGGTGTGACTCTGTAGATCAAAGACTACTACCCCTCTGACCAAATGGCCACACACACACACACACACACACACACACACACACACACACACACACACACACAAATGAAGAACATCTCACCTCTGGAGTTTCTCTAATCCCTTTTTGCTGGAATTCCTTCGTAGGATTGAGCTGGACATTATGTGTTTCACTGACTCAATACAATATCTGACTGCTTGGTTCTGTGATTCTCTCCTTTCCTGTGAGTCCCCTAAAGGGTGTGAATGTGCTCCCCCTCTTTCACCCAGCTGAATTTACTCTCTCTCTCTCTCTCTCTCTCTCTCTCTCTCTCTCTCTCTCTCTCTCTCTCTCTCTCTGTTCCACTCACTCCCTTCCTCTGTCTCTCTCCATGTGTTTTTCATTCAGAGCTTTGAAACTCTGACTCCTGTCTTTTCCAGTTCTGTCTTCCAATCAGCAGAAAGCTAATTAGTCATGTGATGGTCCCGTGAGAAAGTAAGATGATACCACACACACACACACACACCAAAACAATAGCGTTGCAGGGCCACTAGTCCATGTGTTGTCAGACTCTATTCAGAACCAATATATAGGCTACACTTGCTTTATTTACCTGCCTAAAGATAATAAACAGGCTATTTTCCTTTGTGACCACAAGGGGTCGTGGCGATAAATACATAATTTCTATCATAATTATAATATAAATATCATAACCACTCCACATTGGCGAGTCTAATGTATATTTAGAGGGTGTGATGTGAAGATATCATCAGATTATGCTGGAGTTTAGATGTAGCCTAGCCAGCATCATAGGTGGACACCTACAGTTTATGAGAGACTGATAGTTTAATAATAACATATATCATTATACATTTATACTGATAGTATAATAATAGAAAACACTGTGGATTCGCTGTTTAACTCATTGCACAGGTACTGTGTAATACTTTTCTTTTCTTTTTAAAATATAAAATACAGGAAAAAGTGTGAGTATTTTAAGATTATTTTTTAATCTTAACAACCAATCTCAACAAATTGGGAGATCTTGCTCTGTGTGTGATCTTGCTCTGTGTGTGAGGCTATACAATACCTTGCATTCTATTTCAAAGAACACATACTGAAAGTTAGACTGTTTTCCTTTGTGACCACAAGGGGTCATGGGTTGCTGAGTCTTACACTCACCGGCCACTTTATTAAGTACATCTTATCTGCCAGTCACACGGATGGCAGCAACTCAATGCATTTAGGCATGTAGACATGGTCAAGAAGATTTGCTTAAGTTCAAACTGTGCATCAGAATGGAAGAAATGAAGTGTCTTTAAATGTGGCATGGTTGTTAGTGCCAGACGGGCTGGTAAAAGTTTCATGTGTGTGTGTGTGTATATATATATATATATATATATATATATATATATATATATATATATATATATATATATATATATATATATATATATATATATATATATATATATATATATATATATACACTTGTGCTTGAGCTAACAAAATTCATGTGTTTGAATGTGTCCTTTTAAAATTAATGTATGTGTTTGATTTTGTTGCAGTAAATTGACAAGCAGAATCACCTCAGGAGGATAATGGAAGCTGATCAAAAACAAGGTTAGTTTTAAAAGGCTCTCATTAAGACATAAGCTTATACAGATACAGATAGTGTGTTGTTATGTCACATTTTCCAGGAATGTTCTATAGTTCTATTCTATAATGTTCTATTATTTTAGACTGTTCCACAACAGTTGGATGGCTCTATTGACAGATTTTCATGTTAATGGTAAGAAAAAGAAGGGAAAGGTAAAAATTTAAATACAAGCTGCTCTTCATTAGGATAAAAAACATGAGGGCTTTTAACACTTGAAATAGTAAACTCCGGGTATACAGAATCCTGAGTTATCTTGCTTCATGTTTCACACTGATCATCATTTTCCTGAGATGAACAATTAATCCTGGGTATTCATACACTGCCGTTCCACACTATACTTTAATAAACCATGGGATAACAATAACATCCTTATGTGCAGTATCAGGGTCACTGATTGGACAGACACTGCACTACACACAATGGCCCTCATTTATCAAAAGTGCGTACACCAAATTTCCAGCGTACACCTTGCGTACACCCAAACCCACTGGCCCTCATTTATCAATCTTGCGTAGAAACAGGCGTATATGTTGGCGTAAGATTATGCTTACACTCCTCTCACCGCCTGATTTATGAAACTGTGCGCACCTCTGCAATCCAGGTGTACGCAATACTTGCCCTTGATAAATCCCGCGGCTGAAAACGATCGTCATTAGAATAACACGCCCCTATATATTCAAGTCTCCGCCTCCCGCACGCCCTCATTTTACGCCATGGACACACGGAAGACGGCAAAGAAGCGAAACTTCTCCGACGTGGAGATCGGGCGCGCTCAATCATCTCACTAGTCCACTAGTCAGGGCACTGGTTAGGACATAAGTCAATGGGCTGACTCCCTGATCAGTGCTCTGACTACTGAACTATTGAGATGATTGAGACGCACCCATCGAGATCACTGAGACGCACCCATCGAGATCACCAGGGAAGTGGAAAAAAAAAAACTAAATTGTTTTATTTAAGAGTATAAAGAGTGGGAATAAAGGCACCCACAAAAACAAAATATGGACCCAAATTACGAGTAATTACGAGCTGAAATACGAGCTCATATGAGTAATAATATGAGTAGGCTAGTTTGAAATACGTTATAACATTACGAGCTGTTAATAGTGTGGGGGTTGAGAAGCGCACCCCAGCAGTTTAAAGCTGTTTGGATAAGAAATTACCATCCCAATGCATTATTTTACAGCACGTTTTGAAACAATTAGCATTTGATTTCGTATCACGGCATGTATTGGGGTGTACGACAGTGATGATGATGTGATGTGGAGTATTCATTCACATTAATAATTACATGACAATTTGTAAGATTCTTCTTCTTCTTCTTCTTCTTCTTCTTCTTCTTCTTCTTCTTCTTCTTCTTATTATTATTATTATTATTATTATTATTATTATTATTATTATTAATGACGCTTGTTATTTAGAAGAAGAATGTCGTTTTTATTGATTTTATTATTATTTAAAAGAAGAAGGTCATTTTTATTATTTTGTCAGTCTGAATTATTTTAGTCCCAGTCCGTGCGCAGCTGCTGGGCCAGGCTCGCGACTGGAGGAATACATATGCCTACAAATCAAACTCTTTGGTAAAGTCACACAAATTAAACATTGACGTTCATGTTGCACAAAAATAAACACTGAATGTTGTTGTTGTGGTTTTTAACAGTGGGTCACATATCTTGTCAGTGCGTTTTGTGTTAGGAATTGTTTTTCTGCGCATTTTCCCACTAACTCAAACGTGCGTACACCAACTCCTGAGCTGGTGTAGGATTTGAGCGTGCCGTACGCCAACGTCCATATTGATAAATCTCAAAGTCACCGTGGGTTTGGGTGTACGCAAGGTGTACGCTGGAAATTTGGTGTACGCACTTTTGATAAATGAGGGCCACTGTGACTTTGAGATTTATCATGGACGTTGGCGTACAGCACGCTCAAATCCTACGCCAGCTCAGGAGGTGGTGTACGCACGTTTGAGTTAGTGTGAAAATGCGCAGAAAAACATGTCATAACACCACAAAACGCACTGACAAATATATGCTATATGACCCACTGTTAAAAACCACAACAACAACATTCAGTGTTTATTTTTGTGTAACATGAACGTCAATGTTTAATTTGTGTGATTTTACAAAAGCGTTTGATTTTTAGGCATATGTATTCCTCCAGTCGCGAGCCTGTGCGCTTTATCTGACGTTTCAGGCCCGCCTGGGCAGCTGCGCACGGACTGGGACTAAAATAATTCAGACTGACAAAATAATAAATATTATTGTGAATGAATGGTAGTACTCCTATCACATCATCATCACTATTGTACACCCCAATACATGTGCCGTGAAACGAAATTGCTATTTTTTTCAAAACGTGCTGTAAAATAATGCATTGTAATTTATCATCCAAACAGCTTTAAACTGCTGGAGTGCGCTTCTCAACCTCCACATTATTAAGAGTACTCGTAATTTGGGTCCATATTTTGTTTTTGTCTGTGCCTTTATTCCCACTCTTTAAACTCCCAAATAAAACAATTTCGTTTTTGTTTTTTTCTCTTCCCTGGTGATGGTCTCGATGGACGCGTCTCAATCATCTCTCTAGTTCAGTAGTCAGAGCACTGATCAGGGAGTCAGCCCATTGACTTATGTCCTAACCAGTGCCCTGACTAGTGGACTAGTGAGATGATTGAGCGCGCCCGATCTCCACGTCGGAGAAGTTTCGCTTCTTTGCCGTCTTCTGTGTGTCCATGGCGTAAAATGAGGGCGTGGGAGAGGCGGAGACTTGAATATATAGGGGCGTGTTATTCTAATGACAATCGTTTTCAGCCGCCGCATTTATCAAGGGCAAGTATTGCGTACACCTGGATTGCAGAGGTGCGCACAGTTTCATAAATCAGGCGGTGAGAGGAGTGTAAGCATAATCTTACGCCAACATATACACCAGTTTCTACGCAAGATTGATAAATGAGGGCCAATATGTTTTCATAAATGCTCAAGCTTTGCATGTCCTTGTATTACAAGTTTATCCTGAATGGACATTTCAGACTACAATCATTTAAATGGTCTCTTCTTCGCTGCAATTGTTGCATTTTCTGTTTGCATTTGATGTTTTTCCTCTTCAATGCTGACTTTATTATTTATATAGAATGCACAGTGTTCCAGTGACTGTCCAAAGCACCTAAATATAAAAGTGTGAAATGTTTCTTTACCTGAGATTAAAAGTGTGTTTAGAATGACGATAAGCTCTGTGTGAAAAGCCATATGAAGTGCTGTATACATTTTGAACTGCAAATGGTTAATTAATTTGATTGTAACAGGGTATGATTTATGTCAGAAATATAGACATGAGAAACTGAATTTCACAACTTTATTATACTTGCTACATCCTGACTTCAACTTTTTACTTTAAAAACGTTACAATGGTTTTTTATAAATATTTTTTTTCACGTAAATTATTTTTTTGTATTGTTATCCAGTATTGTTTATTTTAAAACATATTTATATGATTTAACTACGAGTGAGTATATCTATCTAGCCTATCTATCATATCTCTATCTATCTTTAATTAGAACTTATTAATAAAATACTTGAGATTATTAACATTGTTTAAACTTTGGGCTTGAAAAACGCTCCAAATGGAGCAATGTATAGGAAGATAAATCAGCTCCACCCACTTCCGGCATGAAACTGGCGTGGTGCTGTTGTCATCCTCAGACTGTTGTGAGTGACTTATATGGGTCTCGAGGTCAGAGGATAATGGCCAGACTGGTTCATATTTAAATTGATAGAAAGGCAACAGTAACTCAAATAACCACTCATTACAACAAAGGTCTGCAGGAGAGCATTTCTGAACGCACACATTGACACATTGAACCTTTGAAGCAGATACAGCAGCAGAAGATCAAACATGAATCTGGAAACAGGAAACTGAAGATACAGTTTTCAGCAGGCTCACCAAGATTACACAATAGAAGATTGGAAAATCATTGCCTGGATTGATAAGTCTTTTTCTTCTGCACCATTTAGATGGTATAAGGTTCAAATTTGACATAAAAGCATGGATCCAGCCTTGTATCAGTGATTAATTCTGATGGTGGGGATGAACTAATGTTGGGTTTTTCTCAGCGAAATTTGGGCCCCATTGAGCATTGTTTAAATGCCACAGTTGCCAGAGTCCATCCCTTTATAACCACAGTGACCCCATCTTCTGTTGGCTGCTTCTAGTGGGATAGCCAGGTCACAAAGCTCAAATAATCTCAAACTAGTTTCTTGAACATGACAATTAGTTCACTATGATCAAATGACCTCAGTCTCCAGATCTCATCCAATAGAGCACCTTTGGAATGTGGTGGAATGGGAGATTTGCATCATGGATGTCAGTCGACAAATCTACAGCAACTGTGTGAAGCTATCGTCAATATGGACCAAAATCTTTCCAGCACCTTCTTGATTCTATGCCATGAATAATGGAGCCAATTAAGAAGGTAAAATGGGGTGCAACCTGGTACTAACAAGGTGTACCTAAGTGGACGGTGAGTCTACATTTGAATGGTCAAGGTGAAATAATGTTTGATGTAAAATCAAAGGGCCAAAGTCAGATTTATTTATTGTTACCAATTTAAAGCCTCAGCTGCAAAGCCAACCATCACATTCATTAAAACCTCCTTCATACAGCACTTTTACCACCTACAACATCACTTTACACAATAGATAACATTACCACTTTATGTCTCTCAAAACCCCGAAGACCACAAGAATTTAGACAACACAACTGAATAAATCATTTAATGGAAATGTAAAATTATTGAAGAAAAACAGATTTAGGCCTCAGACTCAAACATCTTCTTCCTGCCATCCATACCAGCCTTGTCCTCAATGTTCTTACGCCAGTCTCCCACTGACTCCTTCTCCTGTAGCAGCAAAAAATAGTACAGTGTTTCAAAACTACAAGCCTTCTTGTGTAATTTGCTAGTTTTAATCACTTTAAGCATACAGGAAAATTCTGCTTTATCAATCATTATATGATGTTTAACAACTGACAACCTTTGCAGTAAAAAAAATTATCCAAAGGAGAAAATGTGAGTTCTATACATAATAATGTGCGCTCACCTCCTCTTTGACCTCTTTCTTGACCTGTTTGAGGTTGGCTCTCAGGTCCAAGGACACTTTGTGTTTGGAGCCCAGCAGGGCCTGCAGCATGGCATCAGCAGACATACGCACTTTCTTCAGAACAGGTTTCTTGAATTTACCTTTCAGGTCCTGAACTTTAATCTTCAGATCATCAATCTCAAATGATCAAGAAAAAAAATTAGGTTTTGGAAGTTACATTTCTATAAGTAGAAGAGAACTATTAAGAAGTACCTCCTTGTTTGACTTGGCCACTTTAGTCTCCATATCATATCTTTGTTCATCAATGGCATCAATCTGCTGGTGCAGCTTCCTACACAGTTCCTTTACACAAAGATACATGCAGATTTTTCCCCACACATTTTCACACACAGCCTTTGAATACGATGGTGTGCTTTAAAGGCCAATTTACAATGCACTAGCATTGGCATTAGCCCAGCAGGCAAAACCTGATTCCACAAAGTGCAACATGTTGCTGGATCAATACTTTTGTTGATCCTGGAACAACATTCCAATCAACCAATCAGATTTGAGGGACACGTTTATAGTTTATGTCAAGTTTAGGCTTACAACGTTAGGAGGTTTTACATTAGTGTTATTCACCTATCATTCTCCTCTGATTTATGGGATAAATTATGGGTAAGGATTAAATTGTTAGGATTACATTTTCAGACTGGAATGTTGTTCCAGGATCAACAAAATATGTTGACCCAGGAATACGTCTAACTCAATAAACTATTTTTGTCGGATCAGTGTAATACTCAATAGTGTACAGTGTAAAACCAGTAGTGTTGCTATTGGTAAGAGCTTGTTTTCACTGAATTAACATTCAATTGCTGTTTGTTGGAGCAATGCTGACACCTGTCTGTGCATTGTGAATAGGCTTTTATCCTATATAACACTGTTCTTAAGCATGATATCTCTCTCTCTCTCTCTCTCTCTCTCTCTCTCTCTCTCTCTCTCTCTCTCTCTCTCTCTCTCTCTCTCTCTCTCTCTCTCTCTCTCTCTCTCTCTCTCTCTCTCTCTCTCCTCTCTCTCTCTCTCTCTCTCTCTCTCTCTCTCTCTCTGTGTGTGTGTGTGTGTGTACCTGTAGATCCTGCATACTTCCAGGCAGTGAGAGAGCAGGGCAGTTCTCATCCATGTATCGCTGTTTTTCTTGCTCTGCCTCAGCTGCCTCTTCCTCCAAAATCCCATGAGCGATTTGAAGCAACAAGCTCTGGAGCACAAAGACCAAGAAGCTTTTAGTCAACAAGAAAGTTCATATAGCTCAGATCTCACGAAGAAAGAGATGACCTCACCTTCAGATGGTGCCTACGGCTGGACGTCATCTTTTTCCTTTATCAGAAAGCAAATGTTTACAATTTCAAAGAGCACAGAACAGTCAGTGTATCATTAAAGTGACTGGGATAAAAAGGGAACTCTAGAAAAAGCATTGTGCTTTTGATAATTGTAGTATTTAGACATGTACTGTATGCTAGTATGTATCATAATACATACACAATGATCATTTGATTGGAGCTTGATGCTAGATGTATTCAGTGATCAAGGATTGATTTATATGATCATTTTCACAGCACACAAAGATCATGATGTTGTAACGCAATACATACTCAGACATTTTGCCGGTCTCTTTGTGGCAACCCCTATGAAGGTGAAGATGCCTATGAGTGGCAGGAGGGGGTGGTGCTGCCTTCAATCTAATGGAAACAATTTATATTCAGTCAGTGACCCTGCAGCCTAAATTTGGCCTGGGATAATGTGGAAGTGAGATGGCTGGTGTGGGTGTGTCATAACCCAAAGAAGTGTTAGGTGTTTAAGGCATTAAATTTGAGAAGCAGTTGTCTTGTGCTCTTTTTTTAGTGTTCCTTTGTAAGAAGTAGGAGGTCTGCACCCAATACAGAAGATGAGACAGCTGACAGACAACTTGCTGCCTCTTGAAGAATCTCGTCAGCTTCAACACCTAACAGCTGAAACCATCCACAACAGTAAAAATACTCTCTGTTAGTCTAAAGAACTATACAAGTTTTTTACTTTTCTTGCCAAAAAAAGATTTTGGATTGGACGTGGACTGGGGAGTTGGGACATACCATATGTCATCAGTCTCCATACCTATATCATCAGCTGTATGGAAGCTAATATGTAATACGTGGTAAAACTCTTAAAAATAAGGGTTTAGAAGAACCACTTTTTTTAAAGAACATTTTAAAAATCTAATAACCTTTTGTTCACTGGAAAGGTTTGTGTTAAAGCTTCTTAGTGGAATGAATGTATAAAAACTGCTGATAAACTAAGGCATGAATGATCTATAACTTTCAACGTGTGCTTAATTACATAAATCAGAAGAAAAACTTTAGAGCATTTGATCTGACATTACAGTGCTTTAAAAAAGGACCAAAATTTATCACAAAGAACAAATAAAAACATAACCTCTACAATAATAAAAACAGCAATATATCACATTAGGCAACAACCACTGTTAGTTTTATGTAAGTTTTATCTCCAGGACCTTCCACCAGTACACATATTAAAGCTTAGTATTGTGCTTATTGCTCTGATTTCTTGGCTGTGTTTGGCTGCTCAGCATGAGTTCTGAAGATCTGGCATGCTCAAATGTTAGAGTGCAAACCCTAGAGAGAGATGGAGAGAAAAATACAGACTCACCTTACAGTGTGCAGCAGAATGTTCAAATGAAATTAGAGGAAAGGAGTTTCAGTCTATAACATTTGTTGAGTTTATATAGGTCTCCCATACAGCCTCTGTTCTTTTTAAGGAAGCAGACCTGTCCTTAAGCCAATGGGATTCTCTTCTCCCCTCCCCCACTGTAAACACACACACACACACACACACACACACACACACACACACACACACACACACACACACACGCACACTCTTTATACATACATCATAAATATTTCAGCCTTTTTGGATTTTAATTAAAAAATAATTTAGTATGTTGACTGGTCTCCACAATTTATAAGCGATTTCAGTTTATCTGCCCTTGTGGGGAAATTTGGACCCAACAATACAAAACATCACACACCTTTCACAAAATCATGTCCCTGCAACGAACATAGAAATATAACACTTTCACTTATAAGCCTTTATTAAGTGCACAATAATTGAGAGAAATCAAGAATTAGATTGATTCTATTTCTATCAATTTTGTCACTGAATTCTGTTTTCTCACCTGTTGTGCTCTCTAGCAACTGTATTCAGCATAACAGGTGGCAACTCCAACTATTACAGGAGTATCACTCAGCACATTCTGCATAGATCACATACTGCATATAAACCTCACAATTGCTTTGCAATTGTCAAAATAATACACTTTTAATCTTTAAAACTTCAAAATCTTCAAAAGATTTTATGGGTAAAGTATTTAAAATTATACTTACCTTGAGACTTTGCAGAAACATACACAAATCTATTTATAGCAGTGTTAACTATAGGCCACTGTGTCCTAAAAACCCTTTATTATAAAGTCAACACAGAGCAACCAGATGAAAACAGACAAGCAATGACTCCTGCCATTGTTGAGCTTTTTTTTAATCAGTCATTTGCCGCATTCTTATCTAAAATAAATGCTGCTTAATATAGTTTTAAGTTGAATAGCAAAAAAATAGGAGCCTGGTTTAATTTTAAAAAGATAGGACAGTTTTTACATTGAAATGCAAGTAAATGTGTCTAAACAATTCTTGGTGGCTTTAATTTAAGTAAATTAAAATAGATTTTGCACTCTTGTAAAAATTAATGCTTAATGCCTTACAAAAAGAAAACAAGTACTAGTATTGCAATTTAAGTGATATTATATAAAATAATATAATTTAAATTGTAATACTAGTCCTATTATCTTTAAAAAGTACTATATTTCTGAGTAATGTTTATTTGAAGTGTTTTTCACCTTTCTACAATTACTTGTTGAAGCATTAGTGCTGATAATGTGTATATCATACAAATATCTGCTGAACATAAGAAAACATTTTACAAATACACTATATTTTTAAGTGTTGGGACATCTAAATTATTGAATACATACAGGTGTTCCAAATTCCAATCATTTCCAGGGCATGTGTATAAAATCAAGCACCTTCTACAAACATTTTTTGTGTGTGAAAATTTCAGTGAATTCAAGCCTGGTATCGTGATAGGCTGCCCTCTGTGCAATAAGTTCAAAATTTTCTCAGACTTACAAACCAAACAGACCTCCAAACTTTGTGTGCCCTTGAGATTTGCGCAAGTACAGTGCGCAGATAGCTTTGTGGAATTGCCAAGCAGCAACATTCAAGCCTTATACATCCCCAAGTGCAATGCAAAGTTTTAGATGCAGTGGTGTAAAGCATGCTGACACTGGACTCTAGAGCAATGGAGACGTGTTCTCTCTAGTGACAAGTCATGCTTTTCTGTCTGGCAATCCGATGTACGAGTCTAGGTTTGGTGGTTGCCAGGAAAACGGTACTGGCCTGACTGCATTGTGCCAAGTGTAAAGTTTGGTGTGGGGTTGTTTTCCAGGGGTTGGGCCTTGGCCCCTTAGTTCCAGCGAAAAGAACACTTAATGCTTCAGCATACCAAGACATTTTGGAAAATTTCATGCTCTCAACTTTGTGGGAACAATTCGGGATGGCCTCTTCCTGTTCCAACATGACTGCGCACAAGTGCACAAAGCAAGGTCCATAAAGACATGAATGAGCGAGTTTGGTGTGGAGGAACTTGAATAGCCTGCACAGAGTCCTGACCTCAACCCGACAGAACTAGCCTGACAACAAGCCAAACCCACATCAAGATGTTTGGTCTGGAAACTCACCATTGGCAGGGCTCAATCCGAGGGGCGGGATAAACGGTTGTTTTTCAAACTCCCTCTGCACACAATTGGATAGCGCTACAACCAACCAGAGCAGCGAAGGTGGAGCGGAGCTAGTTGACAGATTAAACTTTCGCTATATCCGGTCGGCAAAACTCCGAACACATCTGCCCTTCTTAAGAATGACTTCAGTGCCGTTCTTTGTTCTTTTTGTCGAGATGGTGATGAAGGGGAGGACTCAAATAGCGGGTGAAAGAACAAGTTTATTCAGGCCAACCAGAGACACCAAAAAATAAACAAAAGACAACAAAAAAGACTGGAAACTGTCTGAGAAGACTGTCTGGTGCTTCCGGTGTGTCAGTGCACACCACAGCTGACAAGCTGGCTGGAAAGGCCACCGAGAATACAGGAGGCAGGAAGAAACGAGACCCAGCCAGCAAGGTAACAACACTTGCTGCAACTGCTCGTCTAATAATAATAATAATTCATTACATTTATATAGCGCTTTTCTAGGCACTCAAAGCGCTTTACATAGAAGGGGGAATCTCCTCAACCACCACCAATGTGCAGCATCCACTTGGATGATACGACGGCAGCCATTTTGCGCCAGAACGCTCACCACACACCAGCTGATTGGTGGAGAGGAGACCGAGTGATTAAGCCAATCAGGAGGGGGGGATTATTAGGAGGCCATGATGGACAGAGGCCAGTGGGCAAATTTGGCCAGGATGCCGGGGTTACACCCCTACTCTTTTATCGAAGGACATCCTGGGATTTTTAATGACCACAGAGAGTCAGGACCTCGGTTTAACGTCTCATCCGAAGGACGGTGCTCATTGTCAGTATAGTGTCCCCATCACTATACTGGGGCGTTAGGACCCACACAGACCACAGGGTGAGCACCCCCTGCTGGCCTCACTAACACCTCTACCAGCAGCTACCTAGTTTTCCCAGTTGGTCTCCCATCCAGGTACTGACCAGGCTCGGCCCTGCTTAGCTTCAGTGGGAAACCAGTCTTGGGCTACAGGGTGATATGGCTGCTTGGGTCCTGGGTCTAAGGGTCCTGAATGCAGAGTAAAAAGACAGGTAAGACACAAGACAGAACGTAGTGCAGACATCCAACATCAACGTGACAAGAAGTGATCTACTGACAACAAGAGATAGACACAGCTGGGTATATAAAGGGTTGAGGGAACAAGGGACAGGTGTGGGAGATCAGCTCGTGATCAAGCTAATTACTCCAATCACGAGCTGCAGGAAAATGACAGGACAAGACAAACAACAGGAAGAGCCAGTGTCACACCCTGAACCTGTGACAGACACCCCCCCCCCCCCTCAGGGACGCCTCCCGGCGTCCCTAGAGGACTCACCATGACGCCGATGGAATTGGTCAATAAGAGCGCGGTCCAGCACATCCCGAGCCGGAATCCAGCATCTCTCCTCCGGACCATAACCCTCCCAGTCTACCAGATACTCATGACCTCTGCCCCTCCGTCTCACATCCAGGAGTCGCCGTACCGTGTAGGCAGGCAACCCCTCGATGAGTCTGGGGGGTGGCGGGGCAGAGGTCTGGGGCTGAAGTGGGGAGCGAATAACGGGCTTGACCTTGGAAACATGAAACACCGGATGAATTCTCTTAAAACGGGGGGGTAATTTGAGTCGAACCGTCACCGGGTTAAGCACCTTAGTAATAATGTACGGTCCAATAAGTTTGGGTCCCAGTTTACGTGCGGGAAGTTTGAGGGGTATGTCCTGGGCTGACAACCAAACCTTTTGACCACACACGTAAAGTGGGGGCTTAGAACGGTGACGGTCCGCCAACGCCTTGTTCCTTTCACCAGTCCGGGAAAGGGCTTCTCTGGCGAGCCTCCACGTACGAAGGCACCTCTGAATAAACGAGTGCGCGGATGGAACAAAGGCGTCGGGTTCTTGGGAGGGAAATAATGGGGGCTGGTAGCCTAAACAGCACTGGAAGGGTGATAACCCCGTAGACGAGACCGGGAGTGAGTTATGTGCATACTCAACCATGGTTAACCTGGAACTCCAAGTCGACGGCTCTGCCGATGCCACACAGCGCAAAACTCTCTCTAAGTCTTGGTTGGCTCGCTCAGCCTGACCGTTCGTCTGCAGGTGATAACCAGAGGATAGGCTCGCCGTTGCCCCCAGCTGTCGACAGAATTCTGTCCAAAATCTTGACACAAACTGGGGACCCCTGTCAGAAACCACGTCCACCGGGAGGCCTTGAATGCGAAAAACGTGGTCTAAGACAATGACCGCTGTCTCCCTCGCTGAAGGTAGTTTGGGGAGGGGGATAAAATGAACCGCCTTCGAAAACCTGTCCAACACAGTAAGAACCACGGTATTGCCACTAGACGGGGATAGGCCCGTGACAAAGTCCATGGCTATGTGTGACCAGGGTCTCGAAGGATTTGACAGTGGTCGGAGTAGCCCTGCTGAGGGTCGGTTAGAGCCCTTAGCCACCGCACACGCCGGACAGGCCGACACGAACTTCCGAGCATCCTGCGCCAGTGAAGGCCACCAGAACCGTTGCTTGATTAATGCACATGTTCGAGCCACTCCCGGGTGGCAAGCTAGAACGGAAGAGTGACCCCACTGAAGAACGCTAGTCCGGACCGACTCCGGCACGAACAGCAGGCTCTCTGGGCACCCTGCGGGAGTTGTGACGTCGCGCAAAGCCTCACGGACCCTGGACTCCACTTCCCAAGTAACCGCCGCGACCACCTTGCTGGGGGCCACGATGGTTGCAGGAGGAGTGGGACTAGCCTCAGCCTCAAAAATCTGTGAGAGCGCATCGGGCTTACCGTTCTTACTACCGGGGCGAAAGGAGATTTCAAACCTAAACCGGCCGAAAAATAATGCCCAGCGAGCCTGCCGAGAATTTAGCCTCTTAGCGGAGCGAATATATTCTAAATTCTTGTGGTCAGTCCAAACCAAGAATGGAGCCCCCGCGCCCTCTAACCAGTGACGCCACTCCTCCAACGCCAACTTAACAGCCAGTAACTCCTTATTCCCAATGTCGTAATTCCGTTCCGAAGGGGTGAGACGATGAGAAAAAAATGCGCATGGGTGTACTCTGTCGTCTGAAGGTGACCTTTGAGACAATATCGCTCCCACTCCCACCTCTTACGCATCCACCTCCACAATGATTTGACGAGACGGGTCAGGGTTGATAAGAATGGGGGCCGAAACAAAGCGTCTCTTTAGATTTTCAAACACCTCCTGAGCCTGCGTTGACCAACAGAACCAAATTCGTGTGGAGGTGAGATTCGTCAGTGGTAGGGCGACCTGGCTAAAGTTCCGAATGAATTGTCGGTAAAAATTGGCAAACCCCAGAAATCGCTGGACCGCCTTGCGACTCTCTGGGGTGGGCCAATCAGCAACCGCTTTTACCTTCCCTGGATCCATTCGGATGCCTTCAGGCGACAGAACGAAACCCAGGAACGGAACCGACCGTGCATGAAACTCGCACTTCTCCACCTTCGCAAATAAGCGATTCTCGAGTAGCCGCTGTAACACTCGTCTGACGTGCTGGACATGGTCGCGTTCGTTCTGGGAGAAGATCAGGATGTCGTCGAGATAAACAAATACAAACCGGTCGACCATGTCTCTAAGCATGTCATTGACGAGTGCCTGGAAAACCGCTGGGGAGTTTGAGAGTCCAAAGGGCATGACCAAATATTCAAAGTGACCTGTCGGGGTATTAAAAGCGGTTTTCCACTCGTCCCCCTGCCTAATCCGAACCAGGTGATAAGCATTGCGCAGGTCCAACTTCGTAAAGATGGTTGATCCATGCAAGAGTTCGAACGCTGAGGACATCAACGGCAAAGGGTGGCTATTCTTTACCGTGATGTCATTCAGCCCTCGATAATCTATGCAGGGACGCAAAGAACCATCCTTCTTCCCCACGAAGAAGAACCCCGCCCCAGCTGGAGAGGAAGAAGGACGTATTATGCCAGCTAATAGAGAATCGCTGATGTACTTCTCCATGGCCTCCCTCTCAGGACCGGAGAGCGAATAAAGGCGTCCCTTGGGTGGGGAAGTGCCAGGTAATAATTCTATTGCACAGTCGTACGGACGGTGCGGAGGAAGAGATGAAGCTCGGGACTTACTGAACACCGCTCTCAAATCATGGTAAGCCTCTGGTACATCCGCCAGGCTCACCGGTTCCTCCTGTGACACAGAAACAGACATTAATGGGGAAGAAGCAGACACCAAACACTTAGACGAACAGAATGGGCTGCACGCCAATACGGAGCTTTGAACCCAGTCAATATGAGGGTTATGCTTAGTTAACCAAGTGTGCCCCAATACCACTGGAGCAGAGGGAGAATGAATCAACAGGAAACGAATCTCCTCAGAATGATTCCCAGAGATGGTGAGGCTAACCAGTCTTGTGGAGTGAGTGATTCTTGTGAGGGGTGTGCCACAAAGTGTTCTGGCTGAAATCGGCTCAGGCAAAAGAGAGCGAGAAATGCCCAAGTGCTCAGCCAGACCAGTATCCATAAAATCACCCTCTGCACCAGAATCAATTAAAGCTGACACTCGATGAGCTGCCCCTCCAAACTGCAGTAAAGCCGGGAGTGTGGACCGACCACCAGATGGCAGTAGCGTGTTAGTAACGCTCACCGTGCGTCGTCCTCCAAAAGATCTGCGTTGCCCCTTTAAGGGACAAACCGCCGCCATGTGCCCTGCCTCTCCGCAGTAGAGGCACAAGTTGTTGGTGAGACGATGATGTCGCTCTGCGACAGTCAGATGAGTTCTCCTGCATGGGTTCCTCCTCAGATCGGCCGAACTGCTGTGATGCAGTCATTCCCGTGCTCTGTGCGTTTTTGATGGATCTGAATTTATTTCATTTTTAATGATTTGTGTATCCTATTTTCTGTGTGTGCTTTTGTGTTTTTCCCCTATGCTACTCTTGCTCCTCCTATGCTGCGTTCCAGTTCGTTTTTATCATGCCCTTCACTCGCAAACTTCCCTCCGTCTCCTTCACTCGGATGTGCGTCATGCCTACATCGCATGAGTGCCCACTACTGGCGGAAACTTTGCAAATGGACTGAACTGGAACGCCCTAAGCCCTTGATTACTTGGAATCCACAATGGAGTTATTTTTTACCTTTACGAAATTGTTTAATGCAGCATTCTATATGTATATGGATGTTTTTGGGTTGTTTTAAATGTTTTTAAAAATAGTTATAGTTGTTTGTGGTGGGGTAAATTAAACGTGATATGTGGTGACGTCACAATCGCGTTGCATTGTGGTATATGAAGCTGCCTGAAGTGTACATATGAAGTAGACTCGCTCACTCGGTCAAAATCGAGGGAGCAAGGGTCTGTCCATACAAACTTCCCTTGTCCACTTCACGAAGTGGAACGCACTTCAAAATGGCGGCAGGGATTCCCCCAAGGGGAAGTGCTTAGGGAAGTTTGCAATTGCGTGTCTTAAAGTGGAGTGAAACGCAGCACTACTGTCTGCTTGACAGGATTATGAGTGCCACCTGAATCCTGTTCCAGCTGTGGCCTTTACTCGCTAACTTCCAGCTGTCTTATCACTTACATCACTTACACATCCGAGTGCATGTCTGTGCATCACTTACTCGTTGCTTCGCTGCCTTATCAAAAAATGGCTTGTAAGGCAGCGTTTTGTGTATGAAGGCACCTCACGAAACTTCCTGATTTCAGACAGACTTCTAATGGTGCGTAACAGTTCAATGATCTACAGCAAAATAGAGAGAGCTTTGGTGAGAAACTAAACAAATGTTTATTTACTATATTAGTAATTTCTCACTAGAAATTACATCAGAAGTGGAAAATAAAAAAGTGGTAAAAAAGTGGTTAAAAAAAACGTACATTTACACACAAACTGACCAGCAAACGCAACTTTCAGACGCCATCTTTTCCCCCAGCTCAACTGTCACTAAATGAAAAGCACAGGATTGTGATATATCGAAAGCAGGGAAGGATACATGTAAGCTGCCTTCAAAAATCAATCAGATGACGTGGCTTGATGCCTTCCTGCCTTGAAATGTGTCCTCCGAAGGCAGCATTTTCCAGATTTCAGATGCAGCCATTGCCCGTAGACTCGCCCTCTGTCAAAATCGAGGGAGCAAGGGTCTGCCCACATAAACTTCCCTTGTCCACTTCACGAAGTGGAATGCAGTTCAAAATGGCGGCGGGGATTCCCCCGAGGGCAAATGCTTAGGGAAGTTCGCAAGTGTGTGTCTAAAAGTGGAGTAGAACGCAGCACTAAAGAATTCCAGAGAGAGACTACCACCTTCTGGCCTCAATGTGAAGGTTTTTTCCCCTCATGTTGTGTATGTTGCCTTGCCTGTAGTGTTCAGGTAAATAGCTGTAAAGTGTGTCTCACTCTGAGCTAACTTGTCTGTATACCTACCTAAGCTGTTAAGTGTGCTTCAGCTAACTTTGGTGTACCTGAGCTGTGGTGTCCCAACTAACATTTGTATTCCTACCAGACTATAGTTCAATCTGAGCAGTGCAGAGTTCTCCAGTTAATTTAAGTTCTATTTGTGATCATCACATACTGTATTTTGTTGCCTCAAATTTCTCACTGCCTTCTGAGAGCCTTTTGTTTCCCAAATGTCCCTGTGTTTAAGTAGTAAGGGAGTTAGGTAATTGTTTCTGTATTTTCTTTAAGTAGGATATTCTTAATAAACCTTGTAAGAATGTTTTATTTTTTGGTTTGGCCTCTCCCCTCCTGAAGCACTTTTTGTTAATTCCCACCGTTTGTTAAATAAATCTTTTGTTTTTTGTTTTTAAACTGGTGTCATTGAGCCTTTTGTTTCTGCCCTGGCCCTGACCTGGAGACTACAGTTCTCCCATGCTCTCTCCGCAACTTTTGTTACCCTCCTTTCCTGCCCCTAGACTATTTTTGGAAGAAAAAAAGTTACAAGTGGGGACTCATCCATTAGTTTTTAAAAAAACAAAAAAACAATTAATTTGTTGGAGTGAGTACAATTTCTCTTTTCCCTAAAAGTCTGTTTTTCGCTGTTTTCATTCTTGTGTGGGGAGGGAAGTCTCTGTGGTGATAGAAATGGGGTTTGATTTGCTCTCTTCCACCATAGAGGATTTCCATAGGCTAAGTGTAGGAAAAAGGGTCTGCTTTTGATTGTAGATTTCTTTAATTTAGAGGTGCCAAGAGAAGGAAAAAAAGCAAGTGCTTAAAGATTTTCTGTTTGGCTAGCTTGTGTGCAATGGTATATTCTTCCATTATTGAAACCTGTTGCTTTAATTAGCTTGACCAAAACTAAAAATCATCAAGTACATTGTTCTAAAATAAAGTAATTTTAGCGATTTTCATTCGCTACATAAATCTACAACAATTAAAACAAGCAAACAAACAAAACAAAAAAAAACATTAAATAGGAGATCAAATTACAGAATCAACGTTTTGGAAGAATAATTACAGTATAAATTTAATTAGCAAAGCATATTGAATTGAATTTACAACATGATTGTAAAAGGGTTGTTTTTCATTTTCTATATCAGGACAATACTCAACCCCCTTTGTTCCTCCATTTTGGTTTGGGCCACTGCCCCTCAAAATGTCTGTGCATGGCCCTGGTCTGTCTGACCGGCCATCACTTAATTTAAACACCATTGTATTTGTATTTACATTGCATTAAACAGTCCTGGTAAATAATGCCACTTCAAATGAGAGCTTCTGTACCACTTTTATGTTGTAAAGATGGCTCTTTTTGTACTGATTTAATTGGTAACAACTTATAGTTGTCACAAGGGGTCTGAAGAAGATGAAAACGGACAACAGGATTATAAAAGATCAACTAGACGGCAGCAGGTGTAACAGTGTGCAATAACACAAATAACAACTGACAACTGAAGCGTGAACAAGGAGGAACTTAAATACACAGAGGTGATGAACTAAGAGCAGCTGAGATGAATGATTGGTGTCCAATGAAACCAATGAGTGGCGGGAATCAAAGACAAAGAACACGTGACTGATGAATACAATTGCAATTGATGTTAAATGTGCTCACACAATTTGCACATGTGCACTGGATTGTCAAGCTTGAAAAATAAGTTAATGCTATTTGAACATAAAATAAAATATGAATTTTTAAAAATCAGATTTCAGTGGTTATTTCAAATAGAAAATTGTACTAAGCTTTGCGAGCAGGAGAATTTGATGTTTCCCCATTCAGAGACCTATACTTGGGCTTAAATAACTGCCGGAGAGGCGTTTCCAAATTGGCTGCTGAGCAGGGGCGGATCTACAGGGGGGCGGGGTGGGGGTGGGGCAGGTGCCCCTCCATTCCAGAGCCTTGCCCCCCCAGCTGCCCCCCTAACCCTGATGTTCCAAAAACGGTAGTCCTACTTGTAAAAACAACCCGAACTGCCAGTATGTCCAATGCATTTACCAAAAGTAAACCATTTAATTTTTAATTTTAAATGTATTAACATTAAAATACATAAAATACCCCTCCCCCGCGGCCCCGCCCCTCAAATACGTCCCTGATTCAAACGTGCAGAGCAGCGTTTGTTCGCTCAGTCTGGCTCTCACACACACACACACACACACACACACACACACACACACTCTGAAGGTGAAGTAAGGTTCCCCAGGTGTAGTTTAAACACACGTTTAACTTAAAATTAAATTTGTAATGAATGTATTGTGTGCTAAAGACGATTCAGCATCAGCAAAAACAGCGAGTCTACGTTAGCCAAAATCAGCGCCGGAGACCGACAGACTAGACACAGCAGGTTAACTTACTGTTGAGTTTTGATATTTAAAAAAAATCTCAGCTCTCAGATTCTGTCACTTTTATTACGAAAATCAAACAATAAATGCTGTTTTGGCGCTTGTAAATGTTACGTGACAGATCCCTATAGCTGCACTTGGACCGATCATTTCTAACTTACTAGTAAACACGAATGAACAATGTTGAAAGAAACAGTAGCCTACAACTTACCTAAATGTATATTCCTCATATAATATCGACCAATCAATTTAACAAAGGGGTCAATAAAACAACTGGAGAACAATTGTCACATAACATTTAAGTTACCTCAGGAAAGCCATTAAATGATCATTAGAGCTAGAGAGTATTTAGCTAAATATGTGTAGTGTACCATATTATATATTTATTATATTTGTATTTATATCATTAAATAAAGTTATTATAATAAAAAATAAATAATTTGAGTTATTTTTTACCTTAAATAACACTGCCAGCTGATAGGGCTCTGTATGTTTACAGCATTAGGTGAGTTGTTTTTTCTTGAGATTAGGTACATTTTGTGTGCCTAATATTTATCTAAATGAGTCAATATTAAATCAAATCACAATAATATAATTGAATTGAAATAACAAAGCGTTGCTTACCAGAAATTGTACCATGTAAACAATGTAACATGTTGTCACTAAACCTAATAAAATTCAGTTGTTACTAAAATGTTAGTGACAGTCACAAAATGCACTGATTGTGATGCAATTATTATTATTTTTTTTACATTTGATTTAGCAGTCCTATTAAATCCAATTCCTCTCAGATATCACAGCAATGAAACCAGTTAAGAACTGGGGAAATAAATACAATAGGATTAAGTTGTCTAAACATGTGCATGTGATAAATCTTTCTGTTTTTATATTTGTTATATAGGCTACTTATTAGCTACATGGCCCTACAATGTAATGTAATACAAGGATAATCAGAGGTTTTCACATATTGACTTTTGCAGGCAAGAGTAGTTGAAGAAAGTAGCTGGAGCCTAACCATGAAAAGGAAGGCTAAAAGTAAGAATATTACTAGCCTTTTTGCTAAAAAAAAAAAAAAATCCAAAGAAGTACAGGAAGAGGGTGAGGGAAATGAAGGAGAAGGCAGTAAACTGGAGAGACCAGGAGGGTCAGAGCAGGAAAAGACAGGAGACAAGGAAATAAGTGACAGAGAAGAGGAAATAGTGAAGGAGACGAGGAAAAAGAAGAATCAGTGAGAGATGAAGAGGAGGCTCCAGATTCAGATAGAGGGACAGAGGTAGAGAGTGTTCAGGAGGATGAAGATGACAGAGAGGAAGAGAGTAGACCTTCAATTCCCACAATTCTTGTACTTTATATTTATATTTACATTTTGCTTTTTATACTGTTTTGTTTTGTTTGAACGCTGGGCTTATTACTGTTGTGAATTAAAAACCTTTGTAGTGTGTAAGGGCATGATTAAACAATACTGTAGTTTAAAAGTGGTTTTGTGTTTGTTTTGTTAAAGCAATTCACATATAGGGATTTCCATGTACCGTCTACACCTGCCACCCTGCCAAGACCTCTTGCCACCCCTTTGCCCCCCAATGTAAAATTTTCTAGATCCGCCATTGCTGCCGAGTGAAATTACTTGCTTTAAATGACTTTGCTGCATGCAAGGGGGTAATCTAGCGCTCAGAAAGCGTTCCACCCCTAGGGGCTGCCATTGCTAACCAAGCCATCACCTGCTGTTAGCATCCCATTGACTCCCATTCATTTTTGAGTCACTTTGACAGTGAATAACTTTACATCTGAGACGTTTAAAGACTCCATTTGTCTATTGTTTATTTCTAAAGAAACACGACAATGCATAAAAGGCTCCATTACCTTGTACCGTACACTATCGCCCCGCAGAAGCTGTTTTTGTAAAAATAGGCTAACGATTGCGTCATAACCAACGCGACTCTGTCGCACAGTTGAGAAATTACCATATAGACCTGAGGAGACGCTCCCAGGCAATCTTTTACTGTCTATGAGACAGTCGGGGGGACATGGAGACATAAAGTCTGATAAAGTCAAGGGGGAAGAATGGGGAGAAGCCCATAGTGAGCCAAAAGCAACGGGAGAAAATATTTAAACAACGTGATTCAGCTTTCACTTTCCACATCTACTAGAAGACCTACAGCTGTCAGACAGGAGGCTCACGTCACATCTACGTCACTTTTAAAAGAACTGTATGTAAGAAATATATTTCAATGAATCATAAAATGGCCCTGATTTAAGAAATCATGTTAATTTCAAATACTTATATCACTGAAAACAGTAGTCCGGCCAAGATATTGTCATTTAAAAGTTGTGTTGCAGCCCTCAACTGATGTTGATGTAGACATGTTGTGCTTTGGCCTGAAGCTCCACCCTCCACCTATCTACCAATCACAAAGTAAGTAGTGTTTCTGCATCCGGGTTGCCAGCTCTGCTCTACAGCTGCAGCTACTTGGACATTACTGCTGATCCAGCAGCATATCTGGCAACCTCGAGTCAAGGGAGAGGGGGAGAGGGGATAGGGATTGCAGTACCAGTTTTGGCCACAATCTTACATACACTTCCTTTAAATAGGAAGATAGAGGATTTTAACAATTATCAAATGACGCTAATTATTTGCTCAGGTGATTGCTGGGGGTTTCTTTTATTAACTCTGTCAGCCTCAAACGGGATATCTTTTTTTAAAGCTCACATTTAGTTCTAATTAGGTACATTTGAGCGATATTGGCTCAGGCACACATAGCATAATCAATGGCAGGCTATGTAGTAGGGCTGTGTATCGATTCAGATGTTTCAATATGATTTCGATTCACAAGCCCTCAAATCGATTAGATTTCGAATACAAAAACTATATATAAATAAGAACAGTGAACATAAGTGGGTAATTAAAAAGAAATGAAGAGCCACAAACCATATTAAACTTTTTAGTTTAGGTACACCTGGGTATACATTAAAACAGAACCCTATATTTCAAATCCATACAATTGTTAAATACAATTTTGATGCAACTCTAAAAAAAAATATCTGAGAAGTATTTTATGGGTTTTGATAAATTTATTCTAATACAAAGGATATTGGATGATTTTTTTTTAAAGCAATTTTAAGTACACAACAAGCTTTTCTTGCACTCGTCATGTGTGCATTTACTTTTGAAGTTCATTATTTTTTTATAGTCTATTGTTAATTCCTGGACATGAGTAGTTGTCGTGGTAACGGACAATACCTTAACGTGCTGACTTAAGTTGACTGTGAATTAACTTTTATTTGAGGAAATCTGTTTATAATATACGCTAATAGGGTTTGAATTATTGATCCTGAAAGTGTCTTAGAGAGACCGCATTATTGTCTAGATAACACAAGATGCTAGTACAGTAACAATAGGAAACTCCACCATACAAAACTAAACAGTGTGTCTAATGACAAGGTTAATATTATTTTGTATTACAAAATACAACCGTAGATACGTTGCTTACAGATCGTTTACTCGATCCTTCTAGCAAACGTCACCTTTTCCACCATATAAGTTAAAACGACAGTCATTTGATAAGGCTATTTATATTTATATTTTTGAGAACTGAATGATGTTTTTGCATGCTTGTATTTCCGAGTACATCACAGTCACTGTGTAACGTTGGCCTACATTGTGACTAACGTTATATAAACATGCAATATCAATATCAAGTCTAAAATGGAGACTGAATGACACTTTAAGCAGTACATCTCAAATGGAGATTGCTGAAATGCAGCTTACTTTATTGGACCAAAAAATCTGGGTCGTGAAAAAAAAAGCAATACAAAAGTAATAGGCCTAGACCAAATTAGTTGAGAAAAAGGTGAATCTCTGTGCCAGTCTCCCTCTGCAGAGGCATGCCCCGCCCTTCCCCACCTCCCAGTGTCTGTTCGATTATGCCTCAATCAATGTCAAATTTGGCAGACACCGCAGTGCAAAAGATCCGGGGCTTTTAGCCCTGCATGTTGAGTCTTTTATTTTCACGGGGTTAAAATTGTGAAACTCGGGCTGTTAAAGATGCAGTTTGTTTGAGAATGAAAAGAAGGCCAATCGTTGGGGTCCTCATCGTCATATTTAAATGACAAATAAAGCTAATTTTCCCTGTAGGCTACGTTATGGATGTGTCACGTATGCATATAGCTATTAGTGCAGAACGTTCCCTATTGTAATTTCTTCGCTTGAATACAATGTCTATCTGCCTCCGTCTGAACTTTAGAAAAACCCTGCAACTGAACGTGATGTGATTTTGCCAAATTAGACCACTTAGATAAATATTTTTCGTTGTTGTACTATGGCATGCGGCCATTTTCAAGAGGTTCGGCCAAGGGCGACATTGGTGAAACTGCAATTAGAAAAAAAAAGAAAAAAAAAATCTCAGTGTTTGTATATTTTCATATTCACAGAGTTGTCAAATTATTAGGGCTGGGAAAAGATTAATCATGATTAATCGCATCCCAAATAAAAGTTTGTGTCAACATGATATATGTGTGTGTAGTGTACTGTGTATTATTATTTTGTATATATACATTATATATACAAAATAATTATACAAATTATATAAATTATATATACAAAATAATTATACACAAACATATATCATGTAGACTTGCACTAAACTTTTTTTTTTTTTTTTTTTGCACTTTTAACTTTCTGTGTTAACATTGTTCAGTTCCAATTATACATTTGCAGCAGTTATTTTGGGAGTAAAGAGAACCTAACTAAGAAATTCTGAATGGTAGTTATTTCTTTGGTGGGTGGGTGGTCTATATATTTTGTGGCTCATTGAAAGGGCTTATTTTGCCATTAGATGTTTACAGTATTGAAATGGCCGTTTTTCGTTTCTCAACCACATGAGGGCGACATCTTTTGCTATCTGAACAGGAGTAGGCCTACACAGTCCAGTAAAATAGCTTGACGTCCTACACGAAAATTACTTGCACCCTCCTCACACATGGGCTAATAATAATAACAACGCAGGTATAAAGATGTCTATGTCCTTTATGGACTACTGCTGAACAACCACACGTTTTTCACTTTTACATTGTGGATTAAGAAAAAACCTACTGCTTCAGCTACAACTATTTTGCTGAAGAACCAGAAAACGAATGACAAGTTTCACAAATAAGCGAGACTACAGCAAATAAACACTGCGGCAAACCTCATTTCTATAAAACAAGTTTTTAATGTAATGTCCTGAAAAAAAAAGATTTAATAAAAGTTTTAATATCACTTGTAGCCCTGAGACGAGCTTCAGCCTGAGCTGTATTTAATAAAGTACAACCCCATTTCCATTCAATTGTTAATTATCATTTAAAATGTATATCTGACAAAAGTACAAAGAAAATATTTTCAGCATTTCACTGACAAACTTAAATTGTATTTTGTAAATATAAACTAATTTTGCTGCAACACATTCCCAAAAAGTTGGGACAGAGGAAAAAATAGTTAAAAAGTTTTGATACACAATGTAAGCAGATTAGTTGGTAATAGATGAGGGTATCGTGATTGAATAGGCTACCATTCACCAAAGACTAGTCTTTCCAAGCAAAGATGCTTGGAAAGGCCACTTTGCACTTTTTCTCATACCACTTTGTACCAAAATGTATGAGAATTGCTAATATATATTTTGTGGAAAGATTCAATGGAATCCAGAGAAATCTCAGTCTGTGTAGGGCAAGGCAAGAAACTCTGTTGAATGTGCATGACCTTTAAAAGGGTACTTCAGCGCTGGGAAGATGAATTAGTATTTAAACTGGGTCATTAATGTTGTAGAAATGTGAAATTATTTTTGAATTTGGTGCTTTCTAGACTGAAAAAACAGAAAATGTATTTGTCTTATGGGGATGAAAGACAACAATTCCCAGAATGCTCACTTTCCCACCACCGCGATCACTTTCCCACCACCGCGTTCATCTTCATAAAATCATTTTAGTTGGAGAACAGACACTACAATTAAAAACTGAACGTGGCTGTTCAATATATTGTGAATTAGCCGCTGAGTGATTGTCACAAACGCAGCAGGAGTCATATTACACCCATCGTGATGAGCTGAGGTAAGAGTTCTCATGATGAGAGCTGAGGTAAACGCGTCCGCCCTCGCGACAGTAGTTCTCAGCGTGTGTTCAGTTCATGCCTTTGGAAGCTTAACTTTTAATAGAAATTGATTTGAGAAGTTAAAACACTCACTTTGCTCCACCGACCGCACCGTTTACATGAATGCCTGCAGCTGTCAGCTGAACTGTGAGTGTGATCCCATCCCCCATGTGCGAGTTGAAAACGTACTCGGTTACTTTCGTAACCTCTGTTCCCTGAGAGAGGGAGTATTGCGTTTATAGGAAAACTCCTTTTCTCGAGAATATGAAGCAAAACTTTATTAATAAAGGTATCCATGTAAAGCGCAGTGCAGCTGCACGGCAATAGCCAGGCGCGAGGCGCGCTCTGATTGGCCTGGCCACGGCAACTTCAGGAACCTCTAGGCTCTAGCTTTCGAAATAGTGTTCATAACTCTGTCAGAGAGGTTTCCGGATACCCGTTGATGGGCCATATGTGGAGGGCCCATAGCTCGGGACTGGGATGCCAGATTTTGCCCTTCGCCTGCGTGAGGAGGTCTTTCCTCAGCGGAATGGGCCATGGGGCTGTGTCTGCCAGCAGAAACAGTTCGGAGAACCATGTGTGGTTCCTCCAGAGCGGGGCTATTAGAAGCACTGTGGATGCTGTCTCCCTGATCTTTTCGATGGTTTGTTGCAGCATCGGGATCGGGGGGAAAGCATATAGAGGGAGTCTGGGCCAGGGCGTCCCTGTGTTTGGAGAAAAATATCTGGCAGTGAGTATTGTCTTCTGAGGCGAAGAGATCTACTTCTGCTCTGCCCAAGGAGTTCCAAATTAGTTGAATCGTTTGTGGGTGAAGAGACCACTCTCCTGGGGGTATGGGACCTCTGGATAGCATATCCGGACTCCGATTCAGAGAGCCAGGCATGTGAGCCGCCCTAAGGGAGCTCAGACGTTTCGCAATGCGGTGAAGAGAGTCTGATCTCAGGCCGCCTTGGCGATTTATATACGCTACCACCGACGTGTTGTTTGTACGGACCAAGACGTGGTGGTTCTGTATGTGTGGAAGGAAAACTCTCAGCAATAGGGCGACCGCTTTCATCTCTAGACAGTTTATGTGAAGCCGTTTCTCTGGTTCCATCCACAGGCTGGAGATCGGCTTGCCCTCGTGTAGGGCGCCCCACCCTCGAGTGGAGGCATCTGTCGAGACTACTTTCAACTTCGTGATCGCGCCCATCGGCACACCCTTCTGGTACCACACCGTCTCCCTCCAAGGAGCCAGAGCATTGATACAGCTGTGGTTCACTTCGATGGGAAGTCGGCCGCATTTCCATGCGTGAGGCTGAATGCGGGAGTGTAGCCAACGCTGGAGGGGGTGCATGTGTAACAGCCCCAGCCTGAGAACTGACGATGCAGAGGCCATAAGGCCGAGCATCCTCTGAAAATGTTTCAGGGGAACGCGAGCCCCGACTTTGAATGAGGCCACCATGCTCTGAACAGATAGCGCACGCTGTGACGTAAGCCGCGCTCTCATGAGTTTCGAGCCCAAAACTGTGCCCAGAAAAGATATCTTTTGGGTGGGGGACAGCAAGCTTTTGGCGATATTAATCCTGAGACCCAAGCAGTCTAAGTGGTTGAGGAGCCAGGATCTGTGTTTCAATAACTGTGCTTGGGACTGGGCTATCACCAGCCAGTCGTCGAGGTAGTTGAGTACACGCACCCCTTTCAACCTGAGCGGGGCTAACACCACGTCCATGCATTTCGTAAATGTGCGAGGTGCTAGGGATAAGCCGTACGGCAGGACTGTGTACTGATAAGCCTGTCCCTCGAAGGCGAATCTCAAGAATGGCCTGTGGCGAGGGGCTATCTGAACGTGGAAGTATGCATCTTCCAGATCTATTTTGATAAACCAGTCCTCGGGGCGAATGTGCACGAGGATCTGTTTTACTGTCAGCATTTTGAAAGAGCGAGACATCAGAGCTTTGTTCAAATGTCTTAGATCTAGTATGGGCCTGAGCACTCCGTCCCTCTTTGGGACAAGAAAGTATCGTCTGTTGAAGCCTAACTCGCTTAGGGATGGGCAAACGGGCTCCACCGCTCCCTTCTCTAACAGTTTCGTGATCTCGGTGCGAAGCACGTGACTGACGCCGTTTCTCACCGAGATCTCGACCACAGCGCGAAAGCGCGGGGGCCTGCGAGCGAACTGTAGCGAGTAACCCCGTTTTATTGTGTTCACAACCCAACTTGATATGCCGGGGATGGCCTGCCAGGCCTGAGCCCGAAACGATAGTGGTTGGAGCTGGTGCGAGTAAAGTTTGCCTACTGGAGGGAACTCTGTAGCACGGCCATTTTGTGTTTGTGACACGGGGGGGAAGTGCTTGTGTGTGGCGGCGTGCACTGTGCAGTGGGCGCCGGAACATTTATAGCATGGTTGAAAGGGGTATGTAAGTGTAGGAGTGCATACTGAGAAGTGGGCACATTTACTACAGAGAAAAAGCTCTTTTTGAGATTTATTTGGGTCGCCGTGATAACAGCGTTTGTGTGCAGGTGAGCGCGTTTGACAGCGGGCTCGTTGGCTGCAAAGTTGAGGTCGGCAGTCACCTGGGTGCAGGGAACTGGGAGACCGGGAGGGAGAGATGGGGGTACGGCCGAGGCGGGACCTGGCCATCTTCTCTTTATCTGTGTGGCTATGACGGCTTCGGAGGCTTGGGGTTCAACACAAGCTTGGGTCGAGGTCCCCGGCGTTCGGGCTGTCTGCTGCGGCTTGTAGAGCGGGAACGTTGGCGCGTTCTGGAAGCCGAGCAAGGCTGAGAAGATGATGGAGCCGGCTTAGTGGGCTGAGAGGGCGGAGCTGTATCTTGATGGCCTGAAGAGCTGGAGCGCTTGGGTAAAAAGTGTCTCATGGCCTGAGAGGCTTTTTGCGCTTCGGTAAAGCGTTCCGCGAATCCGACTACCGATGGACCGAAGAGACCTGCAGTAGAGATGGGGGCGTCCAAAAAGGAGACCTTGTCCCCGTCCTTCATTTCAGGCAAATTTAGCCAAAGGTGCCGCTCTAAAAACGTCAAGTTCGCCATGTTCTTCCTAATGGCTTGTGCGGTGGCTTTATAACACGGAGGGCTAAGTACGTCGCGCTGCGAAGGTCCTTCAAAGTTTCGGAGTCGGGGACAGACTCGCCCAGGGAGCAGAGAAGTCTGGCCTGGAACACTTGAAGGACAGCCATAGTGTGAAGAGCCAAAGCAGTCTGGCCAGCGGAGGCGAAAGCTCGGCCGGCGAGAACTAAAGTGGTGCGGCAGGGCTTGGAGGGGTGCTGTGCCCTGGCCTGCCATGCTCTGGAGGAGGGCGGGCAGAGGTGCGCAGCAACGGCCTCTTCAAAGGGGGGGAGAGACTCATATCCCTTTTCCTTCGCGCCATCGACAGTCGAGAGCGCTTTGGAAAACGAAGACTTAGCGCGAGCAGAGTAGGGCGACTTCCATGACTTCGTTAGTTCATCATGAACTTCGGGAAAGAAAGGCGCAGGCTTCTGGGGAGCAGAGAAGCGGCGGCTTTCGAGGAACCACTCACTGCGCGTTGGCTCTTCAGGCTGGGACCACTCGAGCCCGAGGTCTCCCACGGCCTTTGTGAGCACGCAGATAAGCTCCGCGTCAATGCTGGTCTTGGAGCTCGTGGCAGTCTGCGTCGAAACGGGGGGCTCCGAGACAGATTCTGACCACTCGCTGCCGGACGCGGCTGTAGAGAGGCTGTCTTCCTTCTCCTCTGGCGACGGTCCACCGAAGGATACTGAACAGGCCGCTGCTGAGGAGGGGCGCTGTCCTTCCTGGGTGAAGGTTACTGGCAAGGGCGAGGCACACGGGGAAACGTCCGGCGTGCAGTCGATCTGTCCCTCAGGTGGCGTCTGGTCACGACGCTTCTTGCGACGCGGTCCAGGGGCTGAGGGCGGGACTGGGTGGAAGGAGGTGAGGCGAGCCTGAAGGGTCTGCAGTGCCATCTCGCCACATTCGGGGCAGCCGCCTCTGGAGAGGGCGAGCTGCGCGTAGTCCTGTCCAATACACGTCACGCAGATGATTTGTCGGTCGCCATTGGAGAGAGGTGCTCTGCACGAACCGCAGGAAATGCGAGGCATTTGAAACAACGCCTCGCAGTCTTTTAGAAAGAAAGAAAGAAAAGATAAAGCGCCGGATGGCGTAGCTGGAACTGCAGAGATGAAGGCGGAGAAATCCGGCGTCCTCACTGCTGCGGGTTCCGCTGTGGTGCTTGATTCGACGGCGGTTGCTTCTTCTTCCAGAGGTCAGCGAAGGTGTCGCTGAAGGAGATACAATCTGACACCTAAGGCGAAACAGGGTCTTTTATAGCCACCTGTATGCTAATATAAGCCCCCTTTTCCGGCGGGCTCTCTGGAGCGCCCCCATTGGTTCGTTCCTCTCAGCCGCCTCAGCATAGGTTCCTGCAGTTGCCGCGGCCCGGCCAATCAGAGCGCGCCTCGCGCCTGGCTATTGCCGTGCAGCCGCACTGCGCTTTACATGGATACCTTTATTAATAAAGTTTTGCTTCATATTCTCGAGAAAAGGAGTTTTCCCATAAACGCAATACGAGGAACCTCTCGATAAGAGAACATGCGTAAATGGCTCTCTCTGCTGGCTGCAGTCTTTAGCCTCTGGCCAAAATTTTTACCGATGACGCAAATTGACGATATTCAATTTGGGGGTGGCCTACAATACAGCATGTGACAATAAAGCATATTTTAATATACAGGCTAATGTAATAACCTTGCAATACTGTTCTGTAGTAACCATGAATAACAAATTATTTTAACATTGACAGTAGCTTTTTGTGTACCTCTGAAATAGAGCATATTTGTATCATACAGAGACATATACTACCATCAAGATGACATCCTTCATGGGAAGCAAGACAATGCCAGGCCTCGTTCTGCACATGCTAGAGTGGTTTCTACACTCTGAGGAAAGTGTCTTACAACCAAATATTAAATAAATATACTTTTTTATCATTACTTTATTATGGGCGCACCCCCCCCCCCCCCCCCACACACACACACCCACATACACAGCAGAAATTCTAGAAGTCTGTGTATCAATAATACAAACCTGTTTTAAGGTAAGGTATACCAGGATATTCCCCACACTTACCTATTTACCCATGACCTCTGTCACATCTAAGTGGCTCCTCTTCTGTTTTTCATTACTGGGGAAATTAGAATCCTGTAACCATTTCACATAATAGCACTGCTTAGATTTATCATCTAAACAGAGAATATACACACATGCTTAATTTCATCCACAGATCTCACCTTATTAACCAAAAGTTCAGAACATTTGCTGCTCATTTGTTAAATATACAAAATACAACAGGGTTTATCACAACTGGCTCACTTTTACAGGTACTCGCCCTGCACCATCTGTGAACCAGTGGCATTGCTATCCCCTCTTCCACCCCCACTCTCCACCTCTGACCTCAAGATGCTCTTGGCCCTTCGCCATGATGGTTCTGCCACCGTTCATTTCGTTGTAGCCATATCTACTGGGGTTCTGTCTGTTTGGTAATGTTTGCTATCAGCCACTTCCTGGCCTGACCATCAATCCCAAGCAGTCCAAGGATCCTCCAAAGCGACTGTCCTGTGAAACCCCTGCAGTTCCAAGCCTTCCATCCTTCCTTTTGCCACCTCGAAAATCAATGCTTATATGCTTCCTCCATTCTTTCCTCACAGGGTATACTATCAGCTAGACAAAAACCACCTGCTTGGTATTCTTTGACCAGAGTACAATGTCAGGTCTGATGCTAGTGTGGATTAATTCCTCTGGGATTTTAAGCTGCTTCTCAAGGTCTGATTGTAGCTATCTCTCAGTCATTTGCCATGGCTAGGACTCCTTTACTCCTCAGCTCGGTTGTCACGCTCTCCCCAGACCAATGAAACTAAATAAATAAAAAAGCCCCTTAACAAGTCGTCTTGGTTTTATTGCCTTTCTTTATCGCCTGCTCCACCCTGGCAGGTAGCTGTGCTCCTCTAGTTTGTGCTCTGCATTTAAGATGTTATGGGAACGACTGGGGATTGGGCGCCTAAAAGTGCACTGGAAAGGCAGTCAAACCAGTGATTTCCCACCCGTGAACTCGTACTAGATTGGTGTACTCCCAGTTACGAGTTCTGATGTCACATAGCTCACGAAACAACAATGGCAGCCCCTACAGATGCAGTGTTAATGGAAGTCATACATTAAAAACCAAATCGTTAATTAAAATAAGGTATTGCTCTAACATTATTTATCAGCAAATGTTATGCATTATCAGCAGCTTTTCTAGCGTTAGCTAGTTTTCAGTACATTAAGTGCAAGAATAAATTAATATGAAATACATTTCCAATACAAATAACGTAAAATAAAAGGTAACAATTTCTCTTGTTTTTGTGACATTTTTTTCTCCCCCTTTTCCCTCACATAAGCAAGGAGTAAGCACCTTTGGCGATAGAAATGATTGTAAATGAGCATAAGCACCGTAAGGTCTGCACTGTAAAAAAATATTTAGAAAAAAAGTTACCTGGTTGCCTTAAAATTTTGAGTTCATTGAAATTAAAAATTTTAGTTAATACAATGAAAAAATTTTGAGATTCGACAACCTTTATTAAAATATTATTAAAAGATTATGTAAGCGTATTGGGTAATTGTGTGTGTTTTATTTCTGATGACGCAGTGAAACATGCCAAATAGTGCTATTTTCATGATGTATCAAATTTTTATGTGGTTCAGATACACAAATATTTGAGTTTTTTATTTATTAAACAAATGTCCTTCATTGTATCAACTCAAATTTTTAATTTCAATAAACTTGAAATTTTAAGGTAACCAGGTTACTTACTTTTTAAATTTAAACCAACAAAAACGAACAAAAAATGTTTACAGTGTGGCAACCTTGTTTACATCTAGCTACTGCCATTCCTCGCGCTCAGGCAGTTAGGTGTGACTTTGCCTGGAATGGTTTGAAATCGTAATTTGCGGGCTGAAAAACCTGCCTGGAACGCAGCATAAGTCCAACTCTCTAACCATTAGGCCACAAGCTCCCCAATATAAAAAATAAAATAAAAAATGCTGTAACATAAATCAAAACGTTTAGTGAGAGAAGCTAAAGGAGAAAAAGATGAATGAAATGGAGATGACACTGTTTGCTAGTGGGGTAAGAAAATTGGGGAAATGTGATAAGGAATGAAAGAATCAAGGAAACTGGAAATATTAGGAATGATTAGATCAAATGACAGTGTTTCTTTTCCAATTTTTATTTGTTAAGGGGAGTTCATGTATCATTAATGTAGTACATGACAATCTGAATATCATTAATAGTTTAGTTACTGTTGGCTTGTTGGATGTGTATAGTTTGAATGCGAAAGCGCTATTTTGACAGCAAAATGTGCAGAAACGACAACAGAAAGTCTACAAGAAATCATCTCCAAAAGTAAAATGGCTGCCCGTTTAAGCATCTGATTCAAACATCTTCTTCCTGCCGCCCATACCAGCCTTATCCTCGATGTTCTTACGCCAGTCTCCCACTGCCTCCTTATCCTAAAATAATTCACAAAAGAATTTCAAGATTATAAATTATATTTGATACAATTACTTTGGCAGGTACGAGTTTCTTGACAGCTGTAGTGTGCGCTCACCTCCTCTTTGACCTCTTTCTTGACCTGTTTGAGGTTGGCTCTCAGGTCCATGGACACTTTGTGTTTGGAGCCCAGCAGGGCCTGCAGCATGGCATCAGCAGACATACGCACTTTCTTCAGAGCGGGTTTCTTGAATTTACCTTTCAGGTCCTGAACTTTAATCTTCAGATCCTCAATCTAAAAAAACACACTGTGTAATTTTCTAAATGTCAAACCCATAGAGGAATGGGTGTAAAGAATCTGTGGATTAAAAACCTCTTTGTCACTTTTGGCCACTTTGAGAGACATGTCATATCTCTCCTCGTCCACCACATCAATCTGCTGATGAAGCTGTTTGCACAGATCCTGGCACAGTGGACAGAACAAATAACTACAGAGTAAAAAAACTGTCATAATAATAAAAAAGGTAAAATAATTTGTGCACATGTACCTGTAATTCCTGCACAGAGCCAGGCAGAGACAGAGGAGGACATTTCTCCTCCATATAGTGAATTCTATCCTCTTCTGTCTGTTTTTGCTCAGCCTCCAGCAGGTCTTTGGCTATACCCAGTATCAAACTCTAGAACAAACAATGAACAAATGACACATGCAGCACACAGCTGGCAAGTAAACACAAACTGAAGAGACTCAAATTTACCTTGAGATGATGCCGACGGCTTGAGGTCATCTTTTTCCTGTTAGGGTTTTAAAAGAGATATAAAAACATATCTCAACATTTTAGGTTTAGAAATGTATGTGTTAGTGATTGACTTGCAAGATTTCCAGTTGAGGTTGTGTTTACAGACTTACTCAGACATGATGGCAGGCTTGTTGTGCTTTTCTGTTAGAAAGAATACAGAGAACATGCAGTCTTAAAGAATAATTTCATAGCATTGTTTCACAATCAACACACTGAGCAGATGACAAACCCATTCCAATTTATATGACACTCTTTGATGAGGCTGCTAGTATATGAAAAAAATACTCTAGCTAGTATATGTTACTTAGATTTATGTCTAAATGGAAGGCTGGCTTTAAGTCAAATATCCATTTCATCTCAAGGCATTAAATTGTGCAGCACTAAACTAACGAAAGCACAGTTCACAGAGCCTCTCTAAGCTCTTCTCTGCTGTGTTCATCACATATTCAGTTACAGCCACTGAGTATTACTATCAACAGTCATCACTTTTAACAGCTAAACAAGTCACACTCCTCAATTACACTCTCATTCACAACACAGAACATCCCACCAATAACATTAATGAACATCAAGTGGCTTTTTTACTTAATGAAGTAATTTATTTATTTATTCACTCATGTATAAATTATTTATGTACCAAAAACTGACAAAAAAGCTTATGAGCTGACCATACTGTAAATAATACAACAGTTGCTGCACTGTAAAAAAAAAAAAAAAAAAAAAAAAAAAAAAAGTCTCTGACAAATTTATTGTGACTGATCACATCTAAATTTTTCATTCGGCTGAATTGAATTTCTGTGAATTAAATTGAATCAGTTCACAGAATTTCAATTCGGCAAACTGAACAATTTAGATGAGATCAGTCACTAGAAAATGTTCAATTGGAGCCATTTATATTTTTTTATTTTACAGTGTGTCCATACATATGTGGGTATATCATAGCATATAACCTTGATCCTTAACTTAGATAAATATATTTCATTAGCAAAATTAAGAAACTCATGGATTTATTATTACAGCATAGCAACATAACTTACATGAGTTAGTGTAATTGGTGTAAAAATGTACAGTAAAATATATCTGGGTTTAGTCAATAGGACTATGCTGCTATGTATCACCCAGTAGCATTTAACTGCATGTAACATTAATGTGAGTGAAGCAGAAAGTTGATCTCTTGCGTGTAAAATTATCCTAAGTGTTGTATCAAGAGAAAAGGGCTGAAGACATTCGTCAGAAACTGTATCAGGCAACAAGTTCCATCACACACAGGCCGCCTCGTTCTTCCTTTTCTCTCTCGCCCGTCCTCTCTTTCTCTCAGTAACAGTATTCAGTATCCTCAGAGCATAATGTCTCTTTCTCACAATTCCTAAAACCCATATGTTCATAATTCCTGAAGATCTAAAACTGGACCGTAGCTGCAGTGATGAGCCAGGTGATAGATTGACTAAGGCCTCAGATTTCAGGGTTATTGAAATGTTAGCACACAATGTTCCCTCAGCTCCACCATGTTACCCATAGTGTGTAGTATTAATTATATTCTAGACTTCAGAACTCCAAAATTTAAGTAGTAAGATTCAATGGTTTGAAACATTTAAACAAAAGAAATACACTGAGCTCATCAATAAGCCCTTAACATCATGCCCTCGAGAATGGCACCTAACCTCATTTTCCTCCAGGAGGACGATGCCTACTTTAGATATAAAGGTCTGATAAAAGACAGTGCTCTCTGCTTGAAACAAAATATGCAAGAAAATGCTTAGGCTTGAAAATAAAATAAAAATAAACACATTAAAACATACTCAAAAATTATTTAAAATATGCATAATACAAGAAAGGGCGCAACCTTATTTTACAGGTTACCGAACATATTATTTTGCTTTGAATCCCATCCACTTTTAAAAATAAAAGTTCTTCAGGAGTTCTCATTGAATTTCTTTATAGAAATGATAAAATGTTGTGTTTTGTAAAAATGTATACAATTATTATAAATCGCATAAATCACACATAACAGCATGTGTAACAGGTCAGAAACATCTCACCTTTAAGAAAATCTGGATAACAGCACGGACGAGGAACTGCGGGCGGCCTCTGTACTGAAAGAGGGTTTTGATAGCATTCTGTGATGGCTCAGCGAAAAACTCTTTATGGTGCAGACCAATGAGACGTCAAGCTGTTGAAAGCCAATATTACCCCTCCCAGCCTTACACATAAATAACCCTTGCTTTCAAGATTGTTTTTCTTATTTTATTGCATATTTACTTTACAGTATCCTAATAGAGTTACTTCACTCTGAAAGGCATAATTCACCATAGGAGATCAAATTTGCACTCAGAAGCACAAAACTATAAATAATCAACACGAGTAAGTGTGTGTTTCAGTAGGTCAGCATCACTTTGATAAAATACATTTTATTTAATAATTTTTCACAGCACCCTGAAAAAGTTTTGGTTTTATATATATATATATATATATATATATATATATATATATATATATATATATATATATATATATATATATATATATATATATATATATAATATAAATAAACATTGACTTGAATTTTGTGCCTTAAAATTAATTATGACGTGACCAATTTAGAAGTACAAATATGATTCAGATTTAAGGTATTAATTACAAGCAGTTTAATGCAATATAGTTGTTCCATAAAGAAAAAAAAAATACAAACTTTTTACTCCAGAAGCAGATTCCAAACAGTTATAAATAATAGCCAATTGTTTATCATGAGTTAAGTGCTTGGAGCAGTAAAATTTTTATACATATCATTTATAGAATTTGAAAAGGCTTATGGTTTTATCTTAACTGCATATGTACACTGAAAAAAGTGTTGTTGTTTTTTTTGTATATTTACAATTTTCAATCAGACATTATTTCACAAATAAATGGCGAGTAATACATTACATTTGAGGTAGAAACACTGAAACACTGTTCTGTTGTCTTGCAGGTCCATGCTACTATTCTGATCCTACTATAAGCAACATATTTTAGATTCCAGTGCAGTGCAGCAATTGCATTAAATTCATGACATGTGCCAAAAATATACTAGTCATCCTCAGGAGAAACTGTATCGATCCAGTCCGACTGACACTTTTACTAGACAGTTTCAGTGGGATAGAAACTTTGTGCCCCTATGGGCTTCTAATTCCAAAAGGGGGAAGAAGAGGGTGTCAAAGCTGTCATCAACATGTGTGTTCACGTGTGCATGTGGACATGTCTATGAGTATGGGGTGTGTATGATGCAAGCTGTGTCTTTAAGAATGGTCCCATTTTAAGACCCCATTGGTGCTGCTATTCCAACCCCAGAAGAAACAGTCCAGAAATAGTTAAGACATGATGTCAAACTAATTTTACCCATTAACACTTTCATATTAACTCTTTCAACCCCAGCTATAGTGCACAGAGAAACACAGCATACGGAGAAACAAACTCAGTGGATGGTGTAAAGTATATAACCGCTCAATATGTATTTTTTGATAAACTCATTTTGGTCGTTCAGAGACTAGATGAAAATAAAGTAGCATCATGACCTGAGCAAAAATCTAATTCATGAAATCCCAAAAAGAAAAAAATTCCAGTAGTCACATTTTTTTTGATTCTACAGTTATTTAATAATTAAAATAATTAAATATTAAATAATCATTAAAACATTTTTAAAATTCACTGGATTCACACACAATTTCTTCATTATTAATCTTTGGTAGAAATAATGATTTAATTATTTTTTGTATTTAAAAACAGCGGTCAGAAAAGTAGTAGACTGGTCTATTTTGAAATCTGACCAGTAAGACTGATTACCCATTTACTAACTGTTGGTCAGTTTAGTTCTCAGTGGGTGTGATAATACAACTGGCCCCAGGTTTGTTTGGTCAGCTGTTCGATTAGAATGATGACATGGCCCTTACTATTTTCAATGGTCGAATGTGCTAGCAACCAGATCCCCCAAACATACTAATAGATTCTCAAAGAAGATGAGATAATCCATAGATTATCTACACACACTCTTTCTGCAGCTCAGATACACTAGGCAGGTTTACAGATGGTCTGATATGACTACAAATATTTCTCAGTGCCATAATTTGCCATGACACATGACATTTTAACAGATGTCAAAAATCTCTAACCATCAAAGGGTTAACAATTAATATTTAACACTTATTTAAAAAAAATAAATGAAATATATTTGACCAAATATTACATCTATATATATACATCTATATATATACATCTATATATATATACATATATATATATATATATATATATATATATATATATATATATATATATATATATATATATATATATATATATATATATATATATATATATATATATATATATATACACACACACACACATATGTATATACATATATATATCATGTCGTGCACGTAGTCTGTTTAAAGGGTTGTTGAAAAATAGGGAAATGTCTCTTTAACCATAGAACAGAGGGAGGGCGTATAAGAAAACTCTTCGTCACGCTGTTTATAAAGGAAGTAAGTGCTGGAATAACATGACACACATCCTGGACTTTCTCTGACCGTTTAAATGTGTAATTTTAGGTCAAGCAAACCACAGATTGTTTCACAGCGTCTATATGGAGTAACGTTATATCACACTGCAGGAAAAAATCGAGACAGAACCACGAAAGCTGCTGTATTGGTACTGAACATTGAAAAGGCAATGTTAAAGGAGTATCTGCGTACAAATGTTTGCTCTAGTGTTGTGTTGCACCGTTGCTCTGCAATGGGATCATGTCAACTGCCAGAAATCTGTTTACGGGTCAAATACACACCTCGTTCCTCTTGGGAAGGTCTGGAATTCAGACAGACCTGCAGAAGAAGTTACACTGAACCATGGAGACGAGGTGAGCTGGACAAAACCGCTCTTTGATTATAAATTACACAAAAAAACCAAACAAAAAAACAAATCAACGACAAATCAAACCACTAACGTTACACTCAAGTGGAGTTCTTTCGATATTCGCATACACTCGATATGTGTAATCAATGTCGCAATGTGACATCTCTCACCATGATAGGCTACTCTGCGTTATTATTTTTTTTTGATTTAGGTGGCGCTTTTTTATTTGGCTTTTTTTCAATTAATCATACATGCTGGTTTGTTGCAGTGTGATATGGTGATGAATCTGTCTGCCAGTCAGAGATGTGAGTTTGTGAAGAATAACCCGGACTGCGCTTCAGATGAAGGGTTCATCAAATACCCTTGGGTCACCTTCTGTCTGTTCCCACCTAATCTGCTGCCTCTAGTCATCACACTTTATGTGAGGACACAATTAGCTCAGTCACCAAACTTACTGTTTACTTTGAAACTGTTCACATAACCAGTGAATATAGTTTACGTTTATTTGTAAAGTGTGACATGTTTTTGTTTGTAGCTACATTTTCAGCTAAAACAAATCATTATGCTACAGTCTACAGCAATTTGATCGTGTTATAATAGTCATCATCTTTCCCTCCTCCTCTCTTTTCTTCCCGTCAGGTAATCTGGCTGTTTGTTTTGTTCCTCGTTCTCGGGCTGATTGCATCAGACTTGTGAGTTTTGTATTTGAGAAACTAGCCTACTTTAAGGGTTATCCTGCACGTGCTGTTTGGCTGCCTTGTATTAAAGGTTCTTTTTTGTTCTGGGGAACATAATAGAGATTTTGAAGAATGTTACTATTGGACAAAAGAAACAGTGAGACATTTTCTGTTCCACATATTCCCAACATACTTGGTTTATAATCATTGTAATAATTGAGTCTGACTAAATTAGGTACAAGTGCTGGTTGTGTTTGTGCAATATTTACTTTTAGAGTGAATATGATTTAACATGTTTGTAGGTTTACATTGTATTCAATTTGTATTGTGCATTTAATTTGATAAATACAGCTTACAATCGATTAAAACTGGTAATAGATAAAAATAAAATAAAAATTGCAACACTTTGGTAACATGTCTAATTATGTGATTTCATAGCAATATCAATAGAGCCTATGGCCATGACCTAGGGTTTACTTCCCTATTTAGTCATGTGACCTTTCTTTTTTAGAAAATAAAGTCAGTGTACAGAAATTGTACTTAAATTGTATATGTGGCTTATACTGTGTATTTAGAAAATTTTTTTTTTTTCTTCCAGTTTCTGCCCAAATCTTTCAGCCATTTCCTCCTCACTTAGACTGACTCATAATGTGGCCGTATCCTTTAAATGTTTGAAACATGACAGAACCGTAATTCTCAGATCAGCTGATCCTTGTAATCTTTCCTCATTTTGTAGCGGTTGAGAAGGTTAATTACTCCTCCTGTGGACTTCTGCTTTGTTCTTATCAACCACAGCCGTGATAAATTCCTGAGTTTTGGTGTGGAGAGAATATCACAACATGCTAAACAACTAGACGTATCAAACAATAAGTTTGTCATAACAGTGTTAGCCAAGGCTGTGTTGTTATAGGTCATGTTTGTTTAGAATCTAGTCCTGTTTGTTCTTGACGTTTGTGCATGATCGAGAAGAGTCTGTAGTGCTGTTTTAGTCACTTAAGTGTGTGCATGACTGAGAGGTGGAGTTGCCATGTTTTTTTTTCTTCGTTATTGTTTTCTTTGATGGAATGGAACAGGGAGTAACGTTCCTGGCACTTGGAAATGGGGCTCCGGATGTGTTCAGTGCCATGGTCGCTTTCTCTCACCCTCAGACTGCTGGTCTTGCTGTTGGAGCTCTGTTTGGTGAGAGATCAGTACTGTTAAACATGCACCAAACATCCTTACTCACACACGTTGTATCAGTGAGGGCATTGCATAGATTTCCATAGATTTTATATAATGTTTATGATATTATCATCTAACCCAACCTAAACGCAACCCTCAGAAACGTCCAAAACATTTAAATAAAAAAATGCTTTGGCCAATTTATAAGCCTTTTTAACTAGTGAGGACTAGTTATATATATAAGTGAGGACTTTGGCCCTCATAAGTATAGGTATATTGGGTGCTGCACAAATTATGCACTTCACATTTAAAGGGATAGTTCACCCAAAAATGAAAATTATCCTATGATTTATTCTCCCTCAAGTCATCCTTGGTGTATATGACATTCTTCTTTCAGAGTTTAATTAAAAAAGTCCTGGCTAATCCAAGGTTTAAACTGGCAGGGATTGTTGCTCTGTTTTTGAAGTCCATAAAAATGCATCTGTCTGTCAAATAATGTGCTCCACATGGCTCCAGGAGGTTCATAACTGCCTTTAGAAGTGAACTGATGCGTTTGTGTAAGAAAAATATCCATATTTAATTCTTTATAAAGTAATGTTTCGGCTGATTGCCTTCCGTATTCAGTTTATGAAAAAAAGTGTTGAAAGTGCCTCTGCAGTTCAAAGGCTTAAGCGACCAGTTACGATCATCAGACGTCACATCTTGAACTCCGAAAAGGCACTTTCAATACTTTTCCATGTAATTTAAAAAGTTTTAAATATGGATATTTTTCTTACACAAACAATGATTCCCTTCAGAAGTCCTTTATTAACCTCCCGGAGCCGTGTGGAGCATTTTATTTGACGGACAGATGCATTTTTATGGACCTAAAACAGAGCAACAATCACTGCCATTATAATGCTTGAATTAGCCAGGACTTTTTTTAATATAACTAAACTTTTATTAATCTGAAAGAAGAAGGTCATATACACCTTTGATGACTTGAGGGTGAGTAAATCATGGGCAAATTAACATTTTTGGGTGAACTTGTGAATAGATTAATCAACCTTAAAAAGCGTGCTTTTTAATATTAATTTATTTAATGTTGATTCATTGATAGGAATTGGGATATTTTCCTACATTATTATGACATATTGTATTTTCCTAATATTATAATTACTATTATTACTATTTTTTTTTATATAGGGGCAGGAATCTTTGTGACAACAGTGGTAGCTGGGAGCATTGCTCTTGTTAAACCTTTCACTGTGGCATCCCGTCCATTTCTTCGGGATGTAATTTTCTACATGGCGGCTGTGTTTTGGACCTTCAATATCCTCTACAAAGGCCATATTTCCATGGGAGAAGCCGTGGGTCTGAAAACCATTATTCATTTACACATTTATTCTGAATGTTTCATATTCATGTAGAATTTATGGATTACTAGTCTTAAGATATTTCTCTCTCTGCTGAACCATTCTTTTTCTCTTCTCCGCAGGTTATCTGGGGCTGTATATTGTATATGTTTTGACTGTGATTGTGAGTGCATATGTTTACAATCGTCAGAAGCATCAGCTAAATGGATCGGCTCAGAGCTCAGACAGAGAACACGGTGAGCAGACTACAGTTTTTGTCAGCACTGAGCACTATTATTCCCAATCCCAAAATACATATCACACACATTTTACCCTCTTATTACAAATTTGTGAAAGAATAAAAATGTTCAAATGGGTTGTAAAGCATGTAACTATTGGTATTTGATGATAGTTTTTTTGAGCACTTGCTCTCATCCCTAGGAAAGTATAGGCAACTAAGTTTTCTGAAATTTAGAATTTTCATTTTATTCACACATTCATATGTACTGCTCGCAATAATGCAAACTCAAAGCTCTGTCAGGACTTACCTAAATGAAGTGATCTTTTATGTCATGAAATAAAATACATTATGTTTGACTAATAGCAGTGATCACTGTGCAGAGATTAATGAGTGATGTTCTTGACTTGTAGGAGAGATTCTCCCTCCTGATTCATACAGAGAAACTCCAAGTGGTAGCATACAAGCAAACGGTGGGTCACTTCCTTCCTCTCAACTTTAAACTGTATTTGCTACCTTAATAGCTGGAGTTTCAGTGAATTATGTATGCATGTGGTTGTTTTAAACCCCACAGACTTTCATAAATATGGGAGTTTTGCAAGTGTGTGTTGCCATCTGCTTAGTTAAAAGTGAAAGAGAATTTAGCATCTTTAAGGATGTTCTGTATGTTGTGAAAGCTTTGCTCTCTGCTTAGGCATTACATTTTATGTTTATGCGCTTGATTGGCTTTAAATGCCCCTTTTCAACACGTTTCCTTTATAAATTAGACTATTGGTTTGTGTACATGTGTGTGAATTTCTTATGATGTATTTTTTTAGATGGAGAAGAGTATGAGCCTTTGCTGCCTTACAATCAATCTACTGCTCAGATCTTCCTGAATGCTATTAACCCGGTGGACAGCCGGACCTGGAGGAGATGGCACTTTTGTGCCAAAGTCCTCAAAGTGATCAAGGTGAAAATATGAATTTATGATCACTTCCTGGTTCTAAATGAGTGGATGCTCTTCTAGTAACCTCTAGTTGAAAGGTCCCGTTCTTCGCGTGTTTTCGAAGCTTTGATTATGTTTACAGTGTGCAATATAACATGAGTTCATCACAGTAAAAATCACAGTATTTTTCACACAATTTACTTATCTGTACAGCGCTGTTTTCTCGGCCCTAAAAACGGCCTGATGATTTCCTTGTTCTATGAAGTCCCTCCTTCAGAAACGCGTAACGAGTTCTGATTGGGCCAGCGCTTCTCGTGTTGTGATTGGACAGCAGCTTAGCGCACTTTGCCCGGAAAGGTCCCGCCTCTTACCATAAAAGGGAGATGCAAGCGCTGAATGCACTAGGGATGGCTCGATACCACAATTTTGGCTTCGGTACGGTACCACAATCTAATACCGAAGTACCGATATTAAATCGATACCACAAGGTCTGATATTAGCGCGGGTATATTGCACGCGAATGAGAACAATTATGCAAGTTTTGAGTTTATAAAGTGGGAAATTACCACAAATGTTTATTAGTAAATTAATCAGCGAAGCTTGTCACATCAAATCAGTCATTTGAAAACTTTCTTGTGAGAAATAATTTCAGCAAAAATCTCTCAAAATTAGCTAATTGCTTCTGGTTTCAAAAGACATCGCACTACACTAAAGCAATCTGCATAATCCGATTCAACATTTCACGTTCGTCTCGGGATGGAGAACGGAAATCATTTGAACACGCAAGAGATTTTATAGCATTTCGTAATAACAGTTAAGTTACAGGAGATATGAGCTCATACGACACACACACACACCTGTATAGTCACGCTCGCACATTACACATTAAGTTTCCTTAAACAGTCAAATACACAGAATTATGTACAAATGTCCGTCTTTAGTGAGTATTCACATAAACACAGTCGGCGGTGTCTAACGCGAATGTAAACAGTGCAATAGTATGCGTGCAAATATAATGAGATCTAAATGTCATTGGTTGAAACGAACGCTGGAGATTGTGATATTTGATCTTATGTTAGGCTGTGTGTGTGCGTTGATCAGTGTTAAAAAAACAAAAATGTCTAAATGAGATGGTTTGAATGATCCACTGACCTGTCGATCTCTTAAGAAGTCCTAAAGTCAGGATAGTGACAGATGCTTCTTGGCTAGGTTTGATGGTTCTTCATCAGTTTTATAAGCAAAGTCATTACAAATGTCACTTCTACTCCTCTCTTTATTCATTCGTTTTGGGCATCTTGAGTGAGATTCAACTGCTTTATCCATTTTGTCCGTCTATGTTGTTGTCACATTAGCCGGTTGTTTCGGGTCAGTTGGGGTAGCGCGCTCTAGCGGTGAACTTTGGAAAAGCAGCATATACCGAAATGTGCCAAATCATGATATCGTACCGTTTTAAATAAAATATATACCGGTATTTTTCCAGTACCGGTATATCGCGCATCCCTAGAATGCACGCTCTTCTCCACGTGAGAGAGCAACAAGACCACGCCCCCTATTTTGCATGTACTTGTGGGCGGAGGGTTAGTCAACAAACGGTTCTAGTGACGTCATTCCTGAAGGAAGTGCAGAGGTGTAGTCCAAACCGGCCGTTCGGTGTAGGCTTTGAAAGGGAACTTCTGTTAAATAAAATATCTCGCTTGGCATTGAACTTTGAGCTTTATAATTTTACAGGTATTATTTATGCTCTAACGGCAACATTACACACTAACTAAAGTTTGAAAGATGGAATCGCGAAGAACGAGACGTTTTTCATAGAATATTGCAATAATTATTATAAAGGATTTATACATGCACATCATTTTTTTAATCCATGTGCATTTAATCTTTAATCAAAATAGCTTCCTCTTGCATCTTCTCTGATGACCAGCTTACAGGCGCAAGGCCACTCACATGAGATCACTGCAATAACAAACCACAACCGTCCAATCAATTCCCGATGGACAATATGGAATTTTGTTCTTGTCCGAGAAGCCGCTTCACTCGGATCTGTCAAAATAGGAAAGAAAAGAATATCGCAACTTCCTTTTCATACCAAATTATTTTTAACTTTTCAAATTAATTCCTATGAAAGTTAAGCTTCAAAAGGCATGAACTGAAAATGAGCCAGACTGAACACGCGCTGTTAATTTATGCCGCACTTACCTCAGCTCTCGTGATGAATGTAATCCGACTCCTGCTGCGTTTGTGCCGTGACTCTCATTTGGCTCACTCACATGTTATTGAACCGACACGTTCAGTTTTTAATTGTAGTGTCGGTTCTCTAACTGAACAGATTTAATGAAACTGAATGTGGTGGCAAGTGATCCAGGCCATGAGACAAAAATAAATGTTCTGTCTTTTCTCAGTCTAGAAGGCACCAAATTCAAAAAATAATTTCACATTCCTACTACATTAATGACCCAGTTTAAATACAAAGCTTAATGCTGAAACACTGAAGTAACCCTTAAGTTGAGGTCTTTTTTTCCTGTCTGTCTATCTGTGTTAGGTGCCTCTAGAAGTGCTATTATTGTTGACAGTTCCAGTGGTGGACACAGATAAGGAGGATCGCAACTGGAAACGGCCTCTTAACTGTCTGCACATTATCACTGGGCCTCTGGTGTGTGTGCTCACATTGCAGTCTGGAAAATGTGAGTTGGCTTGTTTTGTTTTTTTGAGCTATAAGACCAAACCTGTTTAACAGCAGTCTCTTATGTTATGTGCACATGTAAGTTACTATTATGCCATTGCTATCTTTTTGTTGCTTTGTTAGACATGCAGCAGTTATTAGAACTGAACTTCCTCTTTTATGTGAAAAGATAAATGCAGTTGAGGCAGATATTGTGTAATCACTTCACGTTCTGTAAAGGGCATGTGACTGAAACAGACATTCTTTCTGTTTCATTCAAGATGGCTTATACTTCATTGAAGGAGAATTTCCAGTGTGGGTGCTTACAGTCTGCATTGGATTCTTCCTCTCGGCCATAGTCTTCTTCACCACCACAAATAATCATCCTCCTAGATATCACTTTGTATGAATCTTTAGTTCTGTCAACTTTTTTAACTATGCTGCCAATATAAAGAATCATAGCTCATGCATATTATGCACAGTAATATACACTACTGTTCAAAAGTTTGGGGTCAATATTATATTTAAACTTTGTACAAATGTGATGCATATCTGTTATCTGTTTTAATATATTTTAAAATGTAATTTAATAATAATAATTAATAAATGTCCCCCCCCCCCCCCCTCTCTGTGTGTGTGTAGCTCTTTTCACTTCTAGGTTTTGTGGTTAGTGCGCTGTGGATCAGCACTGTGGCATCTGAGATTGTCAGTGTGCTGCACCTGCTGGGGGTTGTTCTCAGTCTCAGCAACACTGTACTTGGACTCACCTTGCTAGCCTGGGGCAACAGTATCGGAGGTATACACCCACACACACTACATTTAAATACACACGGCATCTAATCTAACCATTATTTTTGGTCATAGCCAAGTGAAGTGAAAGCAAAAGATCTTTGCAACTACTAGATTGTGTGGTTTAATTCTTTGTTACCACCGTTAAGTACTACTGATAATTTATATCAGTTAAAAAAACACATTTCTATATTTTAAAGGACCATATACTAGTAAGGAAATACCCTCATGTATTTATATTTCTTAAACTAGATATAATATTTGTGTGTATTCACAGATTGCTTTGCAGACATTACTATAGCCCGTCGGGGATACCCACGGATGGCCATCTCAGCCTGTTTTGGGGGCATTATCTTTAGTATCCTTTGCCATATATGGTCTTCTAAAACAGTGGTTCCCAACCATGTTCCTGTAAGCCCTCCAACAGTGCACATTTTGCATTCACGGCATCAGCTCATTAGAAGTAACTTCAAAATCTGATTTGGGTGTGTCAGACAAAGGACACATGCAAAATGTGCACTGTTGGTGGGCCTCCAGGAATGTGGTTGGGAACCACTGTTAAAAGACTGCCTTTTTGTGTATGTGCTTTAAAAACTATATAATTAGTTTTAAAAATACTTTGTTGACAGTATTGTAAATATCCTGGAATATTTTACCCATAAACATCTCCACAGAGAGCTCTTTGTATGCCTTTAACATTGCATAAAGATATGCTGTTTGGCGTGGGTCTAGGCTGCCTGCTGCAAATGTTTCAGAATAATAACGTTGTGACGGTACGTTTCACAGTCTATACACAATACCTAACATTTCTGCATATAAATGTAACTGGATGCTAAATACTGGACAAACTGTTGGTGTTTACCTGAAAATATGTTTCAAGCTATTACTGCTGAATATTACAGTTTAGACGAGTGATGGAGGCTGATCTGTGTCCTGTGTTCTGTTGTATTCTGTTGTCAGCTGGAACCAGAGGGTGTGCTGTGCTGGGTTCTCTCAGGAGCGCTGGGTCTGTCTCTGGTCCTCTCCTTCATACTGGTTCCGCTTCAGTGTTTCCACCTGAACCGAGTCTATGGCATTTTTTTACTGATCTTCTACATCGTCTTTCTCATCATTGCCCTCCTCACTGAATTTAGAATTATCAAATTCTGACATCAGCATACATATTAATGCAAAGATCTTTGGACTCTCAGAAATATATAAGATTATGAATATTTTTGTAAGTGTACATGTTTGAAGACCATGATCCAGCAATTACTGTACATTTTAAATAGTTTTCAATTAAAGTTAATCTTGAATCATGTATTTTATTAAAAAGAACACTTGCAAATATGTCTGTTTTTCTTACGAAGCAAACTCTTATGGACATTTAACCTTGGTTTTACTACAAATAAAACCCCAAAACATCAGGTTAATATAGTTAAACTATGGTAACTACACATTCAACATGGTTTTGCTACATTAACCATAGTTTAACCATGGTGCGTGTAGTAAAATTGTTAATCAGTCTGTCAAAAATCCATGCTTACTTCACTTTTACTGGAAAGAAAAAGAAAAAGCCTTCATTTTAAAATTAGAGCACTTTTTCCCATCATGATTCACTTAATGGATTGGTTCATAAAATCGGGCCCTAAATGTGTATGTATGTAGCTGCACTCAACATTTATGCATAGAGTAAATGTAGCTAATGGTTGGTTAATTAAAAAAATATTTTTGAATTGGTTTTTTGTTATTTTTTTACAGTCTATGGTGGCTAAGGTTGTTGAGGTTGCTGTAGTATGCGCTCCAGACCATGAGGTAGCAGTGTCGCTCCAGCGCTCTTTCTGAGCCTAAGCGCAGAGCCGTCCGTAGATGTTTTTAAGTAGGCTGAGGTTACCTAGCAGTGAAATTCAATCCCTGCTTGCTTACCTGTAACATACAGCCAGGTATAAAGTAGTCCAACCTCAAGACTTGACACACTAGGTTTATTATTTGATACATATATTTCTTAAGTCGGCACAAGCGATGTCAGGCAGTTGCGGGCGGAATCCTCCTCCTTTCCCTGATAATGAAGATCAGGAGGCTGAATTTGACACTCGAGTGCTGGACAGCGACGAGTATGATGATGAAGGCGAGGACATATTCACCGGCGCTAGAGTGAGACACCTGTTTCAGAATGAATAAGCATTATCCTTTTCTGTTAAATTGATATTTGGGGGAATATTAAAGTGTCGTTTGACAGAAGCTAGCTGGTAGCTTATAGTCAGTATCTGCAGCGGTTAATACTACGTTAGTTATGCAGCCCCTGAACTGTAATTATATCATGGTTATCAACTGTTATGTTGGCATTGCATTCATCTATTTTTTTGCAGAGTAAACCGATCACACCGACATCAGCTCCTGATGAGGGCGATATATTCAGTGAGGAGGGCTCTTACATCAGGACCGATGTCCATCACGCTAGTAATGGCCTTCACTCTGACGAAGAGCTGGATCTGTTCACTGGTATTTCTTACCACTCCATTGCTGCACCATTTCTCAAAATGACCAATAATAAATACTTAATGATGCTTGATTTCACATGCAGACCAGTTCTGCTTAATGAAAACTTAATGAATCCTACCTTTGTCTTTTAAAAAAGCCTGAGAGAGACATATATCATGTTTAAGATGCTTAATCTGAGGTGTGAAAAGTACTGAGCAATTATTACTTAATTTTTACTTTAAAGTACAGTTGCTCTCTCTCTCTCTCTCTCTCTCTCTCTCTCTCTCTCTCTCTCTCTCTCTCTCTCTCTCTCTCTCTCTCTCTCTCTCTCTCTCTCTCTCTAATTTTTTTTTTTTTTTTTTTTACAGTAAATCCATTAAAAGTGTGCCTAGTACCTTGTTTAAAATAGTTAGGAGAAAGTACAAAAGCATTCATTTTTAATTGTACACAATATTTAAACGAAAACGTAAGAACTTTCTTATTATCATCGTTTCTTTGATGCAAAACTGTAAAAAACAAACAAACAAACAAACACAAAAAAACCCCACTCAGAATTCTGTTTTCTTGTTTTTCTAACTACGAAAGAAACTAGGATACAGCAGATGTTAAACTGAAACCAATATCCTGAAACCTGTTATCTAAGTGTTTAAAGATAAAATTCTCAAAGGATTTGACAGACATTTGAATATAGTGATTTATTATAAAAACTACTTTAAGATCTCAATGTGTCTTAAAGGGATAGTTTATATTTTTGAATTAGTATTCACTGGCTTGTTAGTCACATTAGAATAAATATTTTAAAATCTTAGGAAATATTTAAGTTACAATGACATTTTAAGTTTACATGAAATTGTAATAGAGTATATTTAATATATATTTTTTCTTGTAAAGTAATTAATTTGATCAGAACTTAAGTAAATTACAGGATTCCCAAAATACTACTATAGATGCTTAATCTGAGGTTCACTATATACTAAAATATTGTGAAGTACCATTACTCAAATACATTACAGCACTGTGCTTTATCTGTTCTGTCTGTTCAAACTCCAGAGGCCACTGTCGAACTGACACTCACCAACACCACTAGTCAAGGCAGGAGAGAGATTATTGGCCCAACTGCATCAGCTTGCAACACCACACATGTCCCTAATTCCATACTCAAACCCAGCATTGTCGCCAAGACCATGGAGGAGGTACTGAAACAAGGCACTTCATGTGCCTTAACGTGCATTAATGTATTATTTATATACATTCTTAATTCTAACTGAATTCTGATGGACTTTAACAGTTGGAGGAGGAAGAGAGTGGAGACCAGTTTGAGCTGAACATCGCAGTCACAAATCCTGAGAAAATTGGTATCTTATCCACTTTATTTTTCAATGCGGAAGTAAGCTATTTTCTGTGAATATGCGAGACTTCTGTTCTGATTCATCAGTAGCTATGGGTAAACTAGAAGAAAAAACTTATGACAATAAATAAAATAATATGATAACAAATAGCAGTTTGCATCATCAAGCAGCATAATGGACTATTTTTGTACAGCTAAAATAACACGGCTATAAAAGAATAGTAATAATAAAGTAGCTGACACCAAAAGCCTTACACCAGGGGTCTCCAACACGTCGCTCGGGAGCTACCAGTAGCTCGTGGCCTGATTGGAGGTAGCTCGCCTACTTTGTATCTAATCAGAGTGAGCTAATTTTATCTGACTTAATTTTTATTTATTTATGAACAAATGTAAATGTAAACATGCAAATGTAGGGTTGTCACAAGTACAGGTACTTTAGTACCATGATAATGTAATTAAAGTAATTAAAATAAGTAATTAAAAAAATATGACTTAACTTGAAATATGGTTTAACTTGAAGTTTAACGTGGAGAAATTGACATAATATATTTGGCTACTGCTGAGCCTACAGTAGATTTAACTACATCTCTATTTAATAATACATCTCTACTAATAATAATACTAATTATGCCTAGATGGTTCCTTATTTTTCAATTCATATTTTATGTATAAACAATGATTACTTTTAAACAGCATACAGCCTTGAAATGTGTGTGTATGATTTACTTATAATAATTATCATCGTAAATAATAAACATATTAAATTTAATTGATTTTTTTAAAATAGTTAAATAAAAAATAAAAAAATAAAAAACTGGTAATGAGTTAAAATTGGTAATGAGTACCATAAAATCTTTATGGTGTTGGTACCGACTACTGGAACTTCTACTGCACTCTTTCAGGTGTAAAAGAGTTTGGATAGTTGTTAATATGAGAATTATAATGCATTATTTAAGCGTAAATATTGTATAACATGAGTAGCTCTCGACGACTTTCATTTTTAAAAAGTAGCTCTCAAATGAAAAAAGGTTTCAGACCCCTGCCTTACACATTCAAGTTACAAATGGTAGTGCCTACACTTAAGTTAAAACTAAAGTGAGTATACTTGCATCATCTAGTATGTCTTTAGTATGTCTTTCTCTTCCAGTTGCCCAGTAGGGGGCCTCAGCAAGCTTCCATAGCTTTATTTGTTTAATACAAATTATTTGTACGTTTTTACATGTTAGAATTTATTATGTTAACTTAACCTCTTACACTCATGGCCATTTTTTGGCATTTCTGCCTGGATTTGGCCTACCCATATTTTAGCCTACATGTGTGGGCCTATTTTCTTAGACAATGGGGCGGGAAAAGTTTGTAGACCACTGGTCTTAACTGAGCCTCTTGGTCTGGATGTTCTGTGGAGAGCTGTAATGACTGTTTTACTGTGTTGCAGGAGATGGCATGAATGCCTACATGTCTTACAAAGTTTCAACTCAGGTACTTAAAAGCTCTTCCTTATTACTATATTTTTAATTGTTTAAGCTTTATATATCACAATTATGCCCTTCATGTTTCTCTGTCTCTCTCCAGACTACACTGCCCATGTTCCTTAATAAGACGTTCACAGTGCGTCGACGTTTTAGTGATTTCCTGGGACTTTATGAGAAAATATCGGCCAAACATTCCTTGCTTGGCTGTATCATCCCACCTCCACCTCAGAAGAGCGTAGTGGGTAAAGAAGCTCTAATGCTCACTCTGGCTCTTTGTCTTATGGAGTTAATCTTGTGAATCCAACTAGACGCTCTGAAAAGGCCTGGATTCCTGAGACTGTTCACTCTGCTCTCTGTTTGCTCTCATGCGCATCATTTTAATCGGAGAGGTCCATTGTGATTTGCTGACTGAGCATGTTTTTTTTTTTTTTTATGTCACAGGGATGACTAAAGTGAAGGTAGGGAAGGAGGATTCGTCCTCAGCGGAGTTTGTGGAAAAGAGACGAGCAGCACTGGAGAGGTGAACACATGCCTAATTACACATTTACATAAAAAAGAGGTCAACCAATTCTAGTTTTCAGTCACGTGACTGGTGCAGAGACCCGAAGAGAGACCTACAGCAGCATGAGCCTGACAGTTTTTTTTCTTCTGTTTTAAGCCACAAATATTTAGATGGTAATAGATAGACAAAAGAAGAATGAGAATGTATGCGAACGAAACTGATTACAAAAGGTCAAATTAGGATGTACCTTAATGATGCATATTATACACAGGCAATCAGATGCCATATCAATTTCTTATTAAGCCATATTAAGCAGTTTCTTTAAAATGGATTTCTATTGTAATCTTAATGTGCAATTTAGTGGGGTTCATATTCTGTAGTGCAGTGGAGTTGCCCTCCTAGAAGGGTCTGACATCACGTCAAAACTGGCAGATTTCTCATTAAAGTGTTAGTTCACCAAAAAATGAAAATTGTCCCATAATTTACTCGCCATCAAACCATCTTAGCTGTATATGACTTTCTTCTTTCAGCCAAATATATCCTGGCTCTTCCAAGCTTTATAATGTGAGTGAATGGTACCATTTATTTAAGCCCAAAAAAGCACATCAATCCATCATAAAAGTAATCATTATGGCTCCAGGGAGTTAATAAAGGCCTTCTGAAGCAAAGCAATGCATTTTTGTATGAAAAATATTAATCACTAGCTTCTGGTAACGTCTCTCTACGCGGTTTCGAGAGAGTTGAGTTCCGGCATATGACGTATGCGTAAGCTTAGGTGAGAATAGATGACTCTTGCGGTTCAAATAAATAGGGTTGGTCAACAAACTCAAGCTCCTCCGTCATTTCTCTTTAAAAATTCTCATTTCAGACTTCTAATTCGTGACGGGTGTTTAATTCTGCCGTAACTCGACTCATTTTAAATATGGATATTTTTCATATGAAGCTTTTTGTGCTTCAAAGAACAAGGTACCATTCACTCACATTATAAAGTTTGCAAGAGCCAGGGACCTCATTTATCAAGTGCGTAGAAAAGGCTATATATTTTGTCGTATGGCTGAAATTTTGTGCGTTCACAGTTCTTATGCCGCCTTCACGTGCGGAAATGGGATAATTCCCACTTCTGAAGTCGTGAAGGCAGCATTATACACATGAATAAGCAATCAATGTTGATAAATCCCACATGTGCATGAGTATCATGCTTGTTCACGTTCACAGTCATTAGCATTTGGAAACGCCTCCAATGAACCATGGTGACAATACATCCTTTTAAAAATCACCACAATTATGGCTAAAAAGAGGAACTTCACAAACACAAAATGTGTTTTATAATTAAAGAAAATATAGGAGATATGTAGGTTGTTTAATGCATACTGTGACACTCTTAAATGCTGTTTTATGTTTAGTATCGCTACTCTACCACTAGATTCTCTGCGTAAGCATGCTCAGAGGTGTGCTTATATATCTACGTATAAGTACAAGTTTGAAAATCACACACTTTGTGCGAAACTGTTATTATGCTCTTTCTTCCATGATATTTTGTAATATAACTCTGATTGAGTTTGACTAAAAGAAGAAAGTCATACACACCTAGAGTGGCTTAAGGGCAAATCATTTAATTCATAATTCAATTTTTGGGTGAAATAACCCTTAAAGTGGCTGATAGCATATAACATTTTAGTTAGCAATATGTTTAGATAATCTCTTAGTCTTTTCTTAACATTCTAATGTCCAACATTTAGAAATATCCAAGGTGCTTTTTTTTAATGCAACCAAAAAATAAATTCCTATAATAACTAGAAAGAGAGAAAGCAAACTACACTTTTACACAAGTCAAAGTCAAATGTATTGTTGTTTTAGAAAATATGAGCTGCAATAATAGTTAGTGAGCCTTTGTCAGAAATGTCTGGCAGCCAAGTATAAATTAAACTGAGGATAAAGATTTGGAAAGACTGGTAATGGCAAGCTATTTAGACACCATAAACCTTGGATTTTATTTTCCAGTTGTACTCTAGAACCCTATTTCACCAGCCACACGCACAAAATATAGCCTTCACTTAAAACAGAACAATACATTTATTGACCTCTAACATAAAATATGGATTCACATGCTAAACACCTGTTTTTAATTTTAATTTTTAACTGGTTATATTTACTGACTGTGTGATTATATTTTCTATAGGTATCTACAAAGAGTAGTGGCCCATCCATCTCTGCTTCAGGACCCGGATGTTCGAGAGTTTTTAGAGAGAGATGAGGTGACAACCTTTATCATGATCCTAGACACATCATACAGTATTTTTAGTGGCATATTTAAGATCTAAACTTGTGTGTGTATGTGTGTGTGTGTTTTAGTTGCCTAGGGCAGTAAATACTCAGACTTTGAGTGGACCTGGCCTGCTAAAGATGATAAACAGAGCATCGGATGCAGTAAATAAGATGACCATAAAAATGAATGAATCAGATAATGTAAGAGGAGCTCCGTTTCTGCAGTTCTAAAGCATATATATTTTCCCAGGATGTTGCGTTTTGCTAGTGATTGACACCTTTGTGTGTGTGTCAGTGGTTTGAGAGCAAGCTACAGGAGGTGGAGAATGAGGAGCAGCTGCTAAGGAGACTGCATGCTGCTGTTGACTCATTAGTAAACCACAGGAAAGGTGAGAGTAAAAACTACACTGTGAAGCCAATCTTCAAGATTCATGCTGTTACACAACATCTCAATGTCTTTCTCCTCTCGTAGAGTTGTGTAGCAACACAGCTGTGTTTAGTAAGAGTGTGGCCATGCTCGGCAGCGTGGAGGAGAACTCTGCATTGTCTCGTGCGCTGTCACAGCTGGCAGAGGTGGAGGACAAGATGGAGCAGCTTCATCAGCAACAGGCCTTCAGTGATTTCTTCATCCTTGCTGAGCTACTGGCCGACTACGTCAGACTGTTGGGGGCCGTGAGGGTTAGAGAGCACAACCACATAACCCAAAACCAGCAGTCAGAATCAACCACATAAGAAATATGATGTTGTTTATTGTGTTCTTTGCTGCCCTCAGTGCTGTTTTGAGCAGAGGATGAAAGTGTGGCAGCGTCTGCAGGAAGCTCAGAGCACACTGCAGAAGAAACGAGAGGCTGAGGCCAAACTGCTCTGGGCTAACAAACCCGAGAAACTGCAGCAGGCTAAAGATGACATAAATGAGGTTAAACCTTAACAGTAAATGATGAATGTACAACACTACATCTACTGTTAGACACTTAACTTCCTTGAAGGAGAGTTCTGTTGAATTTAGTTGATTTACAAGATGATTGGTCGCTAATTTGCTGTTCATGTTAAGCTGTTTTCTTTGTTTCTACGCAGTGGGAGTCTAAAGTCAGTCAGTATGAGAGAGATTTAGAAAGAGTCACCTGTACTGTGCGCAAAGAAGTGCTCAGATTTGAGGTAAGATGTGTTGCAAAACAAATTAAACATCACAAGTGCAAAAAAGAGGTAATAGGTTTTTAGTGTTTAGGTGTTTTTTTTTGTTTTTTTTACACCTCAAGTATATAGTTGAATATTTCCAAGAAAAATTAAAAGAGGACACGTGAGATTTCAAACACCACATAATAGTGAAATACTTGGAGTCTTGCTAAAAGGGATTGTTCACCCAAAAATAAAAGTTCTGTCATTATTTATATAATGTCATGTCTTTTCAAACCTGTATTACTTTCTTTCTGCTGCCCATACAATGCATGTTAATGGTCATCCAAACTGATTTTGTTATGAGTATTCTTCAAAATATCCTTTATTTGTGTTTGCAGAAGAAAGAGTAATACATGCATAAGTAAATGATGACAGAATATATATATATTTTTCTGTCACAGAAAGAGAAAGCCAGAGATTTCAAACAGCACATAGTGAAATACCTGGAGTCCCTTCTTCACACACAGCATCGGGTAAGTGTGTGTATGTGTGTGTTTTTTACATACTGCATCATTGAACAGTCTTTCATGAATTGTTATTTATCTTAAACCAGCTTGTGAAGTGTTGGGAGGCCTTCCTGCCTGAGGCCAAAGCTATCGCCTGATCAGAGCCTTACCTCACACGCTCCTGAACTTTGACCTTGACAACAGACAATCAACATTTCTCTCTTCCTATTTTCTTTGCTCTTGGTGTGTCAAATAACATATACATCTTAATAGCTGTCCATCAAAAGGTCAATCCCTAGATTGTGGTGGTAAACCCGTGCAATGACCCGCGTCACTGTTGACAATTGAATGTTGAGTGTAAAAGTTAAAGGTCAGAGAGGCATTTAAAAAAGAACAAGCTGTGTGGGGATCAGTGAGAAAAATGTTTTATGTGTGCACGTACTGTACGAATGTGTGTTCAGTGTTATCCTTAAGGTTTTTAATGGTGCTTAGCCTGTGTAGTGTTCTAGTAGAGACATTAAACTGCCTTTAAGATTAAGTCTCATTCTCTCTGTCATGGATGTACACAGGGGTGTGACTGAACATTTGGAATTTGTAATTCATTCCAGATAATATAGTAAAACACTTGAGATGTTCCCAGGGTCACCCAACCCAGCCTGATGTTGCACTACAAAGTTAAGAGTATGATATAGAAAATAAAAAAGAAAGAATGAATCACCGTTCAAGAAGAGAAAACGGTTTATGTTTTTTGAACGAAGTCCCATTATTTGTGTTGATAATTTTTTTTGTGACTGACTTTATGTTCTCAAATAATGCACTGATCTGGACTGGTCCAGATAAAGGTCTACTTATAGATGGACAAACATTTCTATAAAAAATTCTTTATGAGTATGTGTAAAAACGTTTGTACAGTGGATGCTTTTAAGTCTTTAACATTTACACACTTACACTACCTGCAGAAACCAGGGGCCTTGTTTATAAAACGCATGCAATCAGATTTGATCCTATATTCTGTGGATTTCATCCTATTTCCAAAGTGTGAAACAAATCTAACCAACTGAAGTTGGTTGTAAAAATGTGTATAGAAATGTTTGTGCTTATATAAAAGTAATTCAATTAATCCAGCATCAATTAAGAAGTTGAGAACATAAATAGGCAATCACAACATGCATATACATTATTATATGCATCACATATAATTATATATTAATATATAACTAGTAAGGGATATTTGCAGGCATTTTTGTAGAGTTGATGCGCTTGTTCAAATCAAATTTGATAAATCGTTCACCTGAACATTTCAGAGATGTTTTCACATTTAGGATCATTCTATGCACGTCTTTATAAATGAGGCTCCAACACTTGAAATAACACAGATATTGAGGGGAAACCCCCCATATTCAAAGCAGAGGTATATTCATGTTTTTTCTTAAGCCAGGTTTACACCAATTGTCATTTTTGGGTTATATCCTTGGTATAAACCTCTTTTGCGGACACTAAATACTCTGCTGTTATACATAGGTATTATAAGCCTCCATTTTGACTAATAACTATGTCAATGACCTATTACATGTAAGACATGCATTTAAAACAGTTGTCCTGTTAAACATTATTTGTCTATTGAAAATAAAATGGATAAAAACAACAACAAACAGCTGTTGTGATTGGTTTCAATTAAGTCAGAGGTTTTCAAATTTTAGGATGCCAAGGACCCCCAGATATTACATGAGGGACCCTCTTCCTAAAATCTATCTGTATGAAAAAAACATTTAACCTGTTAGATAAATAGCAAGTTTGAATAAGTTGCAATAAATAGCAACTTAAATTGGCTAAGTATGAAAAGAACATTTTCAATTAAAAATTATTTGTATAAGCAACTTTTACAATAAATGTTTGTAAGCAACTTACATACTACGTTAAGAATACTGCTGAGATAATGGGGAATATAGTGAGAACTCACTAGAAAGATACCAAGCAAACATATACAGTTCTGGGAAATATGTATGGCAAGAAAGGAGAGAAACATTTAGAATTTAAACAATTAAAATGTTCGGTAGACTTTACCATTTTTTTCTTTTTTTATTCTCTGAAATTATCTGGAGACCCCTTAGAACCTTCTGGAGGGTACTTCACTTAAGTACACATCTCAAAGTATCACAATTTCATCAACTAGTCAATCGAGCATTTGCAATGACACATTGCAATCAACATAGTGGTAATGACTGGACATGTCTGTCAATATAACAGGAATTTATTTTGAATATGATGCACCTCGAACTGATTTATCACTATTGAGATATAAAAACATTTTTGAGAATGCACTATAAAATTTAATTTGTATTCAGAGTCAGGGGATCATTATGTTAAATAACAAAACATTACAATTAAAGAAACCATACCAGATTAAAACAAATTACTCCAATGCAGCTCTTTTCAGCTTAACCGGAGTACATCAGCATGCTGTTATTTTGAAATTTACTAACCAAAACTTTGTGGCTGCAACACATTAAAAGAATGAGTACATAAGGCCTCAATGTGTATCAGTAGTCTTTCATTGCCTTATCTGAATCTTTAGGCTAATGCATCAAGTACACTGGGCTCAAAGTACACTAGAACTAATGGACCAGGAGCACAAACACGGGACACCCACAGTCCTTGTGTTTCAGAGAGGACACGCACCTATCAGTGAGCTTTAGTCTAGCCCATATCTCAGATCCTCTTAACATCTGTACAGTCTTTCATTACAACAAAAGCCCAGAGGAAATGAAACCCAGTCACCATTGCACAGTTACGGAGTCTGTGTGCTAAGCATTGTTAAATTAATGCTACTGATGCAATCACAACTCTTGTGTCCATTTTCTTTCTTGAAACACTGAAGTTACAAGTAATAAAATATTACCAAGTCTTCCCCAGTACGATTAAATGTGTGGCCAAAGTAAAAAAAAAAAAAAAAGTTTCTCAATTTGGTGCTGTGTCCTCATAGGTCCTCTTCACTTTCCCACAGTTCCTCTTTGCGGAGGAGCTGATATGATTGTCAGGAGTCACTCTCATTTATGACATGACTGTAGCTAGCCGTCGACTCTTTTTGACGGAATAACACCACAAACAGTAGTAGTACCAGCAGGAGGAGCAGACATCCACACACAGCCAGTCCGATGATGACCTCTGAGAGAAAGAACAAAATACAAACCATCAGTTTTTTATTTATTTATAGAAACACATCTTTATTCAATATAGTGTGAACAAAATTCTGGTCAAAACATTTTTCAAATGTATGCTAAATATATGTAAACTGCATTATGGAAATATATTTTTTAAACTTTGAAACATTTTGTTTAAACCTACACAAACCACAAAAATATATTTACAATCTTATATTACAAACTTTAATTTTTAATATAACTGCATTCATCTGAAAGAAGAAATTTCATATACACCTAGGATAGCTTGGGGGATAATTTTCATTCTCGGGTGAACTATCCCTTTAAATACAATTTGGGTAATTGCATGCACTCACACCCGCATATTCACTCACTCACTCACTCACTCACTCACTCACTCACTCACTCACTCACTCACTCACTCACTCACTCACTCACTCACTCACTCACTCACTCACTCACTCACTCACTCACTCACTCACTCACTCACTCACTCACTCACTCACTCACTCACTCACTCACTCACTCACTCACTCACTCACTCACTCACTCACTCACTCACTCACTCACTCACTCACTCACTCACTCACTCACTCACTCACTCACTCACTCACTCACTCACTCACTCACTCACTCACTCACTCACTCACTCACTCACTCACTCACTCACTCACTCACTCACTCACTCACTCACTCACTCACTCACTCACTCACTCACTCACTCACTCACTCACTCACTCACTCACTCACTCACTCACTCACTCACTCACTCACTCACTCACTCACTCACTCACTCACTCACTCACTCACTCACTCACTCACTCACTCACTCACTCACTCACTCACTCACTCACTCACTCACTCACTCACTCACTCACTCACTCACTCACTCACTCACTCACTCACTCACTCACTCACTCACTCACTCACTCACTCACTCACTCACTCACTCACTCACTCACTCACTCACTCACTCACTCACTCACTCACTCACTCACTCACTCACTCACTCACTCACTCACTCACTCACTCACTCACTCACTCACTCACTCACTCACTCACTCACTCACTCACTCACTCACTCACTCACTCACTCACTCACTCACTCACTCACTCACTCACTCACTCACTCACTCACTCACTCACTCACTCACTCACTCACTCACTCACTCACTCACTCACTCACTCACTCACTCACTCACTCACTCACTCACTCACTCACTCACTCACTCACTCACTCACTCACTCACTCACTCACTCACTCACTCACTCACTCACTCACTCACTCACTCACTCACTCACTCACTCACTCACTCACTCACTCACTCACTCACTCACTCACTCACTCACTCACTCACTCACTCACTCACTCACTCACTCACTCACTCACTCACTCACTCACTCACACTTTTTAAATATATTATAGAAACATTTAAAAATGTAAAAATAAAACTTAATGAAAATATATATTATGAATATATTGGTTGGCCATTTTATGTATACTTTGAACTATATTTAAAATATATGTGAACATTTTTGTTGTATGGATAGGATTTAAGTAACAAATTACAGTTTAAATATTTGGCGTACTTTTAATATAAATAATTTTGTGTGCAATTTATTCATGTACATGATTGCTTTTACCAGTGTCTGTGGCTTCTTTCTCTATCTGACACTCTTTATTCCTGTCTTGTGGTATGACGTCACGTGTGAGGTTCACAAAGTCCTTTAGGGGGCAGCGCTGGGAACAGCCCGGTAAAGACACTGCATACGGCTCAGGCACAGTGGTGTCATTGCGATAAAACATCTCCACTGAAAACATTCTGAAAGAGACAAGCAAAGGAATATTTTGGTTGACCAAAGATGTCTTCTAGAAACATAAATCTGGGAAAAACACAAATAATATGTTACCCATTCTCTTCCTGGTGAAGTTCAATTAGATGACAGGAGGCATAAGGCGGCTGCAGGCCATTAAAGACATTCAGGGCTTCCTGCAGAGCTACAACTGTTGTGTCATGCTAGTGAGAAAAGAGTTGCATGGGAGATTATTACATGCACTGCTTTCTCTAAACAGAGCACATTTCTCTCAAATTCAAAGTGTTATTGGCATGACTTGTACAGTATTGGCTATTACATAAGCAATGAATTGAAGAAAAAAAAAGTCAATCAGTAAACAAATGCACAAATACATTTTTATAAATCAAGAGATAACAAGAACATTATAAAGACAATAAATAAATAAATAAATAAAGCTTTGTACATACATTCAGACAAGAATATTTCTGACTTTAGTTTTGTCCACTGGCTGACTCTTTGTTTGCTTGTCACATATCTTGCTGCTGTTGTGATCAGTTTTCTCAGAGAATATTATGTTTTTTTGGAATTTGGTAGTGGCATAAACTGTGGTTCCATTTGTTAGAATTTAGTGAAATAGTCTGATCTAATGTTGTGATAGAGGAACACTTCCTGCTGCACTGTGATTTCTGTCTCCACCGCACTCTGAGAGAACTGGGAACACAGTCTCTGCTCTCGCGGCTGCCATCTCTTTCTGTGCTGTCCTCTCTCTATGGTGAGACTGTGGTCACTCACTTTATACTCTTTCATACTGCTCAGATATTCTGCTAGTCTCTCAAAAAGGGAAGTTTAGGAGTTTGTATCTGCTGATGTTGGTTTAGTGTGACAACACATGACTTACAGCTGAGTATACCACCATCTTGACTTTTTGTTGAGAGTCTGGAGCTGCTGCAGTTGAGAGATTCTTAAGGATCTGGTCTAACAGCAGGCCTGCAAATCAAAGTGTAAGCAAAGTGTCACTGGAATTTTTACATGGTTTCTTCAGAATGAAGTGTCTCAGCACTGTTTCAGGTAGCGGCCTCTCCCTCTATTCCTACAACACTGATTTGCATATGTATGCAAAAAAGCTTCAGACTGTGTAACTATGAAAATGCTCTTCAAATAATCCTCAACTGTCTTCTTATTTATTCAAGGTTATAACACAGTAGTTTTTTGTGCCCATCAAAAACATGGTTTTCTTTTGCATTTAATTTAATTACAACAAACCAAAAGAAATCCTGCACACTATCAATACTTGCAAAAAAATCAAAAACTTTTACATGTAATTAAAATTGAATAATAAAAAAACAAAAAGTAGAAGATGCTCTGCCCAAGGATAGGTTCTCACCTCCTTGTAGTCTGCACTTCTCCTTTCTCTTATAGACTCCAAAAATAATCTGAAAACCAAAGTTCTTCAGCACCTTGAGCGTTTCCATCACATCTGCAGTCACCCAGCCAGGTGGTGACTTCCCATGTTTTGCCTGGGGAAGGAGAATAAAAGAAACTGATCGGACACAATACATGGTGTCTGTCTGAGCATCTGGATTGAATTGTTTCTAAGTCTGAAATAAAATGATATAACAGTGATTCAGCTTGTGGTAAAAAAGGGCATCACTGCAAGTCATACAAAAGTGTACAGAGGAGAACTCAACATCATGAAAGAGTCCACACACACTAGGGACCAATTTTACCCACAAGCCATCAGACTTGTGAATGACTCTCACCCAGTTAGCCTCTCTTTTACTCTTCACGTTGACAGTACTTAACTTGGCTCTAAGGCATCATAGTGCAATAGTGACCATCCACTTTTCCAGCAGAATTTGTTCCAGAATTCTTTTCTCCTTTCACTTTTCCCATAAGGATTTTTAGAAAAGTCTTTGTTAAAGGGTTATAAGCAATGAACCAAACCAACCAGCTACGAGGTGAATCACAAGATTACTACTAATTTTGATTTGAAGGAAAAAAAAAAAAGTATTTGAAAAACAGACAAAAAGGCAACGGTACAAGACTGTTAATTAAATTAAAAAGATAAAACTACTAATTTAAAGATGCTAATTATGTATATTGAATCAATATATTTTACATTTATTGCAAAATGTGCACATATACACCAATTTTAAGTAGTTTGAGAGTTTATGAAGACTTATGCTTTTCATGGTGTATTATGGGAATGGACGGCCACTGAAGAGCTCTTTTGATGTGATTTTCTAGTCACAATCCTTTGGTTGGTGGAGTTTTCTTTGAATAATCATGGTTTATGCAGTTTTTCACCAGGAGTTGCATTGTTAAACAAGATTTTTTTTTTAAAATAATGTGGGCTGATTGCTTAAACAAAAACATGTCATCAATTAAAGCTGCAGTCTGTAAGTTTAGCCTCTTTGTTGCCATTTCTGTTTGAAACCTGCAATTGCAGTTATTAGCGGCATTATCATCTGTATGCAAGTTGTGGGTCAGCATTGGCTCCTCAGCGTGGATTAATCGAATCTTTTGAGAAGTATGTGTGGCTGGCTGTCAGTCACCACACCGGTGCGCATTTCAGAATTACAGACTGTATTTCTTGGAAGTATGACCAAAAGAAGATTTTTTTTAACCAGAAAAACACGTCATGTGAACAAAAAACATGTCTGCCACTTTTTTTCTGACCAACTAAAAAAAGCATTACAATAAATCATGCTACCAATGGTGATTAAATCTAATCGCTTAGCGCATATCACATCAAACCGTGCAAATTATTAGTATCGTTATACTTTGTTCTCAAATAGTTCATGTTGACAACAGCATTGCGTGACTACATGTATTTAGTGTGCATTAGCGTTACCTGTAGCATTACCTGATTTAAATTTCCGTACAGTCTATGATGCAAAGATGTTTGCAAAGACCTGCTCAGATTTTCTCATGGACATCTATCAGTTCAACTCAAATTATAACACATTGTTAAGGTAAGAAGATAGTTTTGAACACTCGAAATTGATTTTGGATATTATTATTTTTTTACCATATTTAATAATAAACTACATTAGTTGCATTGCATATATAATTCATTCACATATAGACAATACTTAGCAGGCGAGTTTGACTGGCAGAGTCTCTCAATGCTAGATGAAGTCATGAATTAACATGCACATGAATGCCAGGTGAAACTCACCTCACAGAACAACGTGTCATAGACACTCCAAATTGACTCAATGGAGGCTCTCTCCAGTCCTGTTTTATTTCTCACCATTTCTATAAACGCCTGCATAAAAACACAACAACATATCCATTATTGTAGTTTTTTTTTATTTCACATTCACATTGAAAGACAGGGAACATTCTAACACTTACAGTGATACACTTACTAACATGAAAATAATAAGGTGTTTTGACTTGTAACATTTATTAGGACAGCACTAATAATTATATCACAATAATTATTTATGTTGCGTCCCATATACAATGCACTTTACATGGTTGAATCCATAGTGTATGTGTATAAAGTTTATAAGGTTATTTATTATCATTCAACAGTGGCGTCGGAAAGCCCCTCCCCGTCTGCAGTGCTAACTAAGGGTTTGTTTACCCAAGAATGAAAATTCTGTCATTCATTTCTCACTCTCATGTCGTTCCAAATCCATAACACCTTCGTTCATCTTATATTTAGATATTTTTTATATTTTTATATATATAATTTTTTTATTTGTATTTTCTGACCTCCATAGATAGCCATTTAATTAACAATTTCAAGGTTCAGAATGGTAGTAAAAATATTTTTTAAATAGTCCATGTCCAATACATTTTGTCCACAAAAAGTACTTTAGTCAACAAATTTTTTTCTCGAAAGTGTCAGTATCCTACACTGGTGATGTAGAAAAACAGTGCAGCTATGCAGAACACATGGACACAGTCTTAATTAAGTTGCTGTCTATGGAGGGGTCAGAGAGCTCTCCGTTTTCATCAAAAATATCCTCATTTGTGTTCCGAAAATAAACAAAGGCCTTACAGGTTTGGAACGACAATTTTTATTTTGGGGTCAACTAAGCCTTTAAACCTGTAACAGTTGGAATGTCAAACATTCCACTCTTCAATTTTTCGGTTAAGTGCATCATCAGGATGTTTAAAGTGTATTTTTAATTTGGGAATTTTCAATGTGAACACACTCACACTATTTATACTACTAAACGGCATAGAATAGTGGTTTTCCACTCCCCTCTCTCTTATCAGTGGGGCCGTTTGGGATACCTAAAGAAAGAGATGTTGAGGGCCTGTAGGCCAAATGTGTGCCACACCTGTAGTACAGTGGGGGAAGTTTGGTCTGATTGGTCAGTTTGAATGTCTCAGGGTTTCAGTCACATGGTCAAGAGATGGATAAAAGTTGATTGCAACTGTTGCTCGGGGGCTTTTTCCTCTGACGGTCTTTTGCTCTGGCTGTTGCTTCTTTGGCTCTTCTCTTTGCTCTCTCTTTTTCTCTCTCTTTCTATCTTTCTATTTCTCTCAGGTAACATTCTATACATGCTGGGTACGATTAATGGTATAAGTTTTATCATCTCGTTCATCTATTTTGAAACTATTTTAAGTGTAACCACAACCGGATTTTGTCATTAAATTCTTTCAATTATAAATGATTTGCTAACTAGTTTTGGTTTGGTATTGACTTTGAAGTGCTACCTATTGCAATACAACATTAAAGCAACGCTCTCCCACATATTTTGCTATTGTAACTGCGCTTATTTCCGTCGTTGGTATAAGTTGCAGTGGGTGGTTATAGACAAGAAATGTACAGTTCCCTATCTCGAGGGAACTTCGAGCTGCGTCGAAACGCTAGGGGACGCCTCTGCGTGCCACGTCATGAAGCACTTGTGTAATCAGTCCAATAGCGGGACGATACGTCACGGGCGGGTGACGTCATCGACCAGGAAGCTATAAAGCATGCCCGGACCAAACAGTCACTAGCTTCTGTGTCTTCACAAGCGCTCTGTGTGATATTGTATGTCCATTTATTGTGTGTGTGTCAAAAGAGAAAAGAGAATGTCTAGTCAGTTCAGGCGTTGTGTTCCTCCCTGCCCTCGTTACATCACGGGTGGAGATACACACGACCTGTGCGTTATGTGTTTGGGGCTCGAGCATGCCCAGTCAGCTCTCGAGGGGGTTGGCTGCGAGCATTGCGAGAGTCTCCCAATGCGTACATTAAGATCACGCCGGGCACTCTTCGAGGAGAGTGCTTTGGCTCGCGGTCCTCAGGGCTCGGGTCCCGCTGCTGCCGAGGCACAGCGAAGGCTCGCGTCTTGGGGATCGCAGTTAGATCTGGTGGCGGGGTTAGAGACGGGTGATCCCCTATCTCTGCCCTTACCCGCTGGATCTCAAGCCTCAGCTCGCGAGTTGGAAGCACGCTCTGCGGTTTCTTCCGCTCGCGCTGAGGCACAAGATCAGCTGCAGCACTCCAGTTCCGAGGAACTGGATGTTGTAAGCGTAAATGAAACTGACGAACTACTTCCACCATTACACACACACGCACAGGAGGAGCTAATGGAGGTTGTCACTCGCGCCGTTGCCAGATTAAGTTTAGACTGGCCGGCCGAGCGTTATGAGTCACAAAAGCACACAAGCAGGCTAGATGAAAGATTTCTGCCCTCATATACACAACCTCCTAAGCGGGGCTTGCCATTTTTCCCGGACCTTCACACCGAGGTGTCGAGGTCCTGGGCTAAACCAGCGTCAGCCAGAGTTTTCAACCCGTCAACATCTGAATATTCAAATATAAACGGGTTGAAGGCTCATGGTTATGCGGCGATGCCGCGGGTGGAAGAGACGCTCGCGAGCTATCTCTCCCCCGAGTCAGCATCGTCGCTGCAAGCCCCGCAGCTGCCCACCAAGCCCGTAAGAACAACATCAGCGCTGGTGGGCAGGGCGTACTCGGCAGCCGGGCAGGCGGCCGCCTGTTTACATACGGTGGCCGTCCTGCAAGCATATCAGGCAGATTTATTGGGGGATATAAATGAAGAAACTGAGGAAGTGGGGAGAGAAACGATCGCCGAAATTAGACGGGCGGCAGATTTGTCTCTTCGTGCCACCAGGGAGACGGCCAGATCCATCGGCCGCTCTATGGCAGCCCTGGTGGCCACGGAGAGACATTTATGGTTAAATCTATCAGATATAAAAGAAAGGGATAAGAAGTTTCTGATGGATTCGCCCGTCTCGCCTACTGGCCTCTTTGGTGACGCTGTAACAACAGTCGTCGACCGTTACCAGGAGGCCAGGAAGCAGGCGGCGGCGTTCTCAAAATTTCTCCCCCGCAAATCATATCCCCCAGGGGCTGCCGGGCGGGGGCAGCCCCAGCCGAGTACGTCCTCCTCCGCAGCGCATCGAGCGCAACAGAAACAGAGCGTGGCCGCTCGGGCCCCCCCGCAGAGAGAACGGGGGTCCGGGCGACGCGCTCAGCCGGGACCTTCCCGTGGTAGGACGGATCTGAGGACCGTCCTTATCGCTAGGAAGGCCTCGGCTAAGAAGTCCTGACGCCAAGAGCGCAGGGCTTCCGATGGCAGTCCCCTCCGGGAAAGTGCGGCTCGCCGAGGCGCCCGCTCTTTCCCGGTGCCATCGGGGGGCCGGTCTGCCAACCCTGCCACCATTGGTGCTTCAGGGCGCGGCGGTCCCCAGCGAACGCATATCTCCATGTCCGCCCGGAAACGTAGCGGCTTGGGGATGTTCGCGCCCTCTCGGGAGGGCCCCTGGGCGGTCAGTTCGGTTGCTACCTGCCGGTTATCCATTACAGGACACCGGGCTGACCACACAGGAAAATCCAGAGACCAGCCTCGAGAGGCTGGTTCCCTTAGTAGATTTTCTGGCAGCGTGGAAACTTCTGCCGAATGTCTCAGAATGGGTCCTGCGTACAATAGAAAAGGGGACAGAATTCAATTCGGGTTACACCCGCCCGTGTTCAACGGGGTTACTGCCACGGTAGTAAGCCCCGAGCAGGCTCTGGTAATGGAACAAGAGGTACAGACTCTTCTGCGAAAAGAGGCTATAGAACGGGTCCCTCCCCACTGCAGAGAGTCGGGGTTTTACAGTCGGTACTTCATAGTTCCGAAGAAGGATGGGGGGTTAAGGCCTATCTTAGATCTGCGTCATCTAAACAGAGCAGTAAAAAGATTAAAATTCAAAATGCTCACGATAAAACAGATCGTGTGTCACATCAGGTCCGAGGACTGGTGTGTCACGATAGATTTAAAAGATGCGTACTTCCACATCTCCATCCTTCCGCAGCACAGACAGTTCCTCAGGTTCGCTTTTGGGGGAAAAGCGTACCAATATCGAGTGCTGCCATTCGGTCTAGCTTTATCGCCCCGCACTTTCACGAAGTGCGTGGATGCAGCTCTGTCTCCGCTGCGACTCCAGGGCATCCGCGTGCTAAATTACATCGACGATTGGCTAGTGTTAGCACAGTCGAAACAACTGGCGGTTCAGCATCGAGATGCTGTTCTCGCCCACATGAAGGTGTTGGGGCTAAGGTTGAACGAAAAGAAAAGTATGTTGGCGCCACAGCAGAGCATTACTTTTCTGGGGGTAGTTTGGGACACGAGAACGATGTCGGCTCGGCTATCTCCGCCCAGGGTAAAAACGATCCTGAATACCGTCAACCAGATAAAGCTAGGCCAGTCACTCACTGTCAAACACTTTCAAAGAGTGTTGGGTTTGATGGCAGCAGCGTCCAACGTGATACCTTTTGGCCTGCTGTACATGAGACCCTTGCAGTGGTGGCTCAGGAGCAAGGGGTTCTCCCCGAGGGGAAACCCTTTTCGCCTAATCAAGGTCACGCGGCGCTGCCTACGTGCCTTGGTGAAGTGGAAAGATCCTTGGTTCCTTTCCCAAGGTCCAGTTCTGGGGGCTCCTTGTCGTCGCGTAATGCTAACGACGGATGCCTCCCTAACTGGCTGGGGAGCGGTCATGAGTGGCCGCTCGGCCCAAGGTCTGTGGAGGGGCCATCAGCTCTCCTGGCACATAAACCAGCTGGAGCTGATGGCTGTGTTTCAAGCACTCAAACACTTCCTCCCAGACCTACGGGGCCGCCATGTGTTAGTTCGGTCAGACAACACTTCGGTGGTCTCGTATATAAATCACCAGGGGGGATTGAGATCGCGTCGGTTGTGGAAGCTCACGCATCACATTCTGATATGGGCCCAAGGCAAGATACTCTCGCTCAGGGCGATGTACATCCCGGGGGTCCTGAATGTAGCGGCAGACTCCCTGTCGAGGCAGGGAGTGGTGCCGGGGGAATGGAGGCTCCACCCCGAGGTGGTGGAGGAGCTGTGGATCCGCTTTGGGCGAGCCCAGGTGGATCTGTTTGCGTCTCGAGAGACGACACATTGTCCAGCATTCTTTTCCCTCACACATCCAGCCCCACTGGGGCTGGACGCAATGGTACAGACGTGGCCGAGGCTGCGTCTGTACGCCTTTCCCCCTCTGGCGTTGCTCCCAGGAGTGCTGGAGAGAGTCCGCCGGGACGGGGTTCAGCTCTTATTGGTAGCCCCGTTCTGGCCGGGCCGAGTATGGCTCTCAGACATCATGTCTCTCCTAGAGGGTCCTCCCTGGGAAATCCCAGTCAGGAGGGATCTTCTTTCACAGGCCGGGGGGTCAGTACTGCACCCGCGCCCGGAACTGTGGAAACTGTGGGCTTGGCCCCTGAGGGGGCCCAGTTCATAAACACGGGTCTATCGACTGAGGTGATAGAGACCATGTTGCACTCCAGAGCACCATCCACAAGGAGACTTTACGCACTCAAATGGAGAGTTTTTGTCGCCTGATGTACGCACCAGACTTTGGACCCTGTTAACTGCCCGGTCGGTTCAGTTCTCGAGTTCTTGCAAGAAAAATTCTCCGCAGGGTTATCCCCGTCGACTCTGAAAGTGTATGTGTCGGCGATATCTGCGTATCATAATCCATTAGATAACGCATCATTAGGGAGACACCCGTGGGTCACGCGTTTCCTCCGTGGTACCTTGAGGCTCAGACCTGCGGCACGCTCCAGGGTGCCGACTTGGGACCTGGCCATAGTGCTGGAAGGCCTTATGTCGGCTCCCTTCGAGCCGTTAGAGGAAGTGTCAGAAAAGTTCCTCACACTAAAAACAGTGTTTCTCCTAGCGATTTCATCACTGAAAAGAGTAGGAGACCTACAGGCTCTATCAGTAGCACCTTCTTGCCTTGAATTTGCACCAGGAATGGTGAAAGCATTTCTCTTCCCGAGGGAAGGATATGTTCCCAAGGTCCCGACCAACGTGCCGGGACCAGTAATGCTGCAGGCTTTCTGTCCGCCTCCGTTCACTAGTCAAGACCAAGAGAAGCTAAATCTGCTATGTCCGGTCAGGGCCCTAGATGCATATGTCCACAGAGCTGCCCTGTGGCGAAAGTCAGAACAGTTGTTTGTATGTTTTGGGTCCTCCAATAAGGGAAAACCGGCTTCAAAGCAGACGCTTAGCAAGTGGATAGTCGAGGCTATTTCGCTCGCTTATGAGTCAGTCGGACATCCTTCACCTATGAGGGTCCGCGCCCACTCTACTAGGAGTATGGCTGCCTCTATGGCTCTTATTTCGGGAGTTTCACTGTCAGAGGTTTGTGATGCGGCTGGGTGGTCCTCTCCGCATACATTTGTGAGGTTTTACAATATGGACGTAGCCTCTACTCCGGGGTCCCGGGTGTTTCTGGGTTAAATCACACAAACAGACATTTGGGACTCTGGCGACGTGGGTATTGAGGTCCCCTAGCGTTTCGACGCAGCTCGAAGTTCCCTCGAGATAGGGAACGTCTCAGGTTACGTATGTAACCATGGTTCCCTGAGAGGGAACGAGACGCTGCGTCGAGATGCCATACTCCCGGCATGCCTGTGATCGACTTGATCGACTTTTTCAGAAGCTAGTGACTGTTTGGTCCGGGCATGCTTTATAGCTTCCTGGTCGATGACGTCACCCGCCCGTGACGTATCGTCCCGCTATTGGACTGATTACACAAGTGCTTCATGACGTGGCACGCAGAGGCGTCCCCTAGCGTTTCGACGCAGCGTCTCGCTCCCTATCAGGGAACCATGGTTACATACGTAACCTGAGACGTTTTCTACCATCACGTTGACAATGTTTCTTTAGTCGTTCGGCAACCCTGCAGTCAGAACCACTGTAGGCGATCCACCCTTACAATACTTTTCTTTTTTTAAGAATTTCTAATATTTTTGCTAAATCATGAAAAAAGTAGGTTTGAATGTAATATTTACCTAAAGTCACCATCTTCACAAGTTCAGAAATATAGGGATTCAATACTTAAAAACAGCATATCTTCTAAAACTATGGGAAGTTAATAATTTTCATTGAAAGCCAAATAAACACATCCAACCAATAGCAATGTGTTCAAGTGTTTGAGAAAAGAAAGAACAGAACACAAGGATCTATCCAAAACTAAATTCTCTTCTGTAAAAATGTATCTTATCCACAGTTAGGACTACTATACTGGTTAAACTGTTTCAGGATAAATACTGTCATACTGTAAATAAAGTCAAACTGAATCTGGGCATCACTATGACTCATCTGGGCATCACTATTTAAAACAAATTCAGAACACTGAAGGATACCTTTTTATATCATAATTGCTGTATAAAACATTACTGTGAAGTCCATTATTTGCAAGGTGGACTCACCTTGTAAGTGTTGGTCATGTTAAGAAAGATGTCTGATTTTTCAGTCTCATTCATGAGCTGTTTGTAACGAGGACAATCTTCTAGCGGGAATGAGAGTAGCTGGAAAGAAAAAACAAAGGCAATCACACTTTAGGCAGGTCATGCAACCTGTTTACTTTTACTGTTGCTGCTGCTGTGCAAATATGAACTCAACACTAAAGAGAGTTCAGGGCCAAGTTTCATTGTGCTGCAAAATTTTGGAGAGGAAAAGTGGGAACAGAGCTTCAGTGTGATGTCTTACCTTCTCTTCATCAGCTGGGACAGTGTGAACAGGTAGCGGCTGCCATTTCAAATCTGGATTAAACACCTCAGAACCATTAGGCGGGAACATGCCAGCCAGGTTAGCTTCTGCACTCATCAGGGTCCGGTCAACATCTGTACTTCTGATAAATATCTGAAACACAAAGATGGCATATGCTTTTTAAAAACACAAGTCTGACAGCTTTGTGTATCTGTTTACTAAACATGTTTAAACAGAAATTTAAAGAGACAGTGACCTCATGCCGGTCATAGTCGTCACTCAGGAATCCTCTGTAGCGCTTCTTTAAAAATTGACCTAGTTCATAGTGCTGCTTCATTCCATCCTGGAAAATTGAGAAGATTGAGTTATAAAGTAATAAAAAACACCATTTTACTTATAGAGAACGAGGGAAATAACATCCTTAAATTACATTCAGTATTTTGGCGCCTATTTAAAATATAGTAGCATAATAGTTTTCTACAAAAAGGGTTTTAAATGTAAGGTGTGGATCACCCCCCTCAATGCATTTCGGCATGTTGAAATGTCGTGACAATAAATTGGAGATGTGTCCATTCAGAATTGGCAAGCTGCATGCTAATGCTATTACTGCCACACCACTGATGTGGAAAGGCGGGTGTTCTGCACGGTTCTTGAACACTATACATCCTCTGAAGGGAAACTGTCTCAATTACGTCATTCGCAGAGCTTCATCAGAGTAGGCGTCTGTACAAGCTCTTTTGGTATGATTTGCTTATTACTGCAACTCTCTGATCGGTGGAACTTTATGTACAGCATCATGGCATCACAAACTCAGCCGTTAACAGCTGACAGCTTTTTATTTGTTTTTTTGTATACCGACAGCTTTAACAGAGCATATACCATTGATTAACAACCTCAAAGCTCACTTACAGTTTAGAAGTTATCTTTAAAAAATCCCTATGGAGAAAAATAATGGACTTTTTACTTTTGGAACCTGACTGTTGCACTCAATATACACAATATAGCACAGCCTCTTGCACGTTACTGTCTGCATAACTAAATGCCCCTCAAGTAGCATGTAACTGGCTAAAACAAAGAGAATAAGATATGTGTGCGTGTCTACATACCTGAGAGAGCTGTCCAAAACCCTGGGGCCAGTCACTTTCCTTGTAGGGATCAGTTGGGTAGGCCTTGATTGGAGATCTGTCTCCATGACGATAGAGCTAACAGAGAGGAAGTAAAATATTTGACTGAGTATTGGGAATTTAAGTGTGTGTTCAGGAGGAAGAACTACACTGTGCAACTCCAGCTAGATCAGCAAATTCTGCTTGTCATGTGCTCATACTGACGCCCGGATATGATGAACCACACAGTAGTCTGTAAACATATTCTAATTGGATAAGCAGATTCAGATCTCCTTATCTTTATCTCTGTCTTTCACAGAAAGCAGCTGTGATCTTCTCTCATTTATACTTAGTCTAGTAGGATTTACCTGTATTGCTTTCCAAACAGAAATTAGGTTTTATAAGAATGCTCTCAATTATAGCGGTTACACAATCATGCTCACAAAGACGCAAGCCTCTGGTTTAAACATACTCATTTTCAGTGACTCCAAAGTTGTATGAACCATAAAACAGTTATTTTGTTTACATGAGAGTCAGACATGAAGAAGGAAAAAAACCCATCTCAAATGTAATACAACAACAACAACAACAACAACAAAGATTTGGATACATAAAAAGAAGAAAACAGTATTAAAGTTAAAACATCTTTCAAATTATCTCAAAGCATCAAAAATCTGGTCATTTTGTCATTATGTACAAGATTGAAGGATGAAACTAGAGAGTTGAATTCAAGAAGAAAGAGTGGAAGACACAATGGGGAATTAAAACATTTTGTTTATGAATGGAAATGTTTTCATACAATATCACAAAGTTAGAAAGATAACCAAGAGATAAATGATCACAGGTTTTTTAATAATACAAAATAATATCTTATTTTGAGAATAAAAGGAGTAGAGTGGTTTAGTTCTGCAGGACTAAAAATAAAGGCATTTACAATCCAAATAAGAATTTATGGTTTATATTACAATTAGTTACAGTTTATTTTAAGTTGTCTATGTTACAGTGTAACTATGCATAGTCCGTAAGTACTTTGTAATAATAATTGACATAAAGACATGCCCTTACTGCAGGGTTAGGATTGAGGTTTGGCTTAGGGTTAGTTGCATGTAATTATGTGTAATTTACTGTCATTACTACAGTAACATGTAACAAGCACTGTTAAAGGAACTGTGTGTAAGAAATGTATTTTAATTAATCATAAAATGGCCCTGATATATCACTTGACGTTAAGAAATCATGTTAATTTCAATACTTATATCACTGACAACAGTACTCTGGCCAGGATATTGTCATTTAAAAGTTGTTGTTGCAGCCCTCAACTGATGTTGATGTTGACATGTTGTGCTTTGGACTGAAGCTCCACCCTCCACCTATCTACCAATCACAAAGTCAGTAGAGTTTCTGCATCCGGGTTGCCAGCTCTCCTCTAGTTACCACAGCTACCACTGCAGCTACAAACATTCCTGCTGATCCAGCAGCATATCTGGCAACCTCGAGTCAGGGTGAGGGGATAGGGATTGCAGTACCAGTTTTGGTCACAATCTTACTTCCTTTAAATAAAAGTGTAACCTTACAATGGCGCAAAAAAATAAAATTATATATATATATATATATATATATATATATATAGGGTAGATTTTATGAAGGATTTTGAACTGGATTTCATTAACCTAGTTTGGAAGCACACAACTTGCCAAACATAAGCCATAGGCCTTTTTTTTAATCTAAATTTGTTACAAAGAAACCCCAGTACAATTTAACCTTTAGTCTTTTTATTTTAAATATATTACACATTTTTGTTGTTGCATTTCTTATTTAAGTGATCAATGACACCTAAAAGCAGAATGTATAACATTCACCTCACTAAACATTAGACTATCATCAAGAGATTATATTGCTTTGAGAAGCCATGGGAACTGGGAAACCATGGAGCTGGAATATTATCAAAATCAAAAGTAAATTCAAAGGAATCAACATGACTCATTATGTGATGAAGACAAAGATTAAACAGGCTGACAGGCAGTCGAGAACAAGACGTAGAACTAAAAATCTAACTTGCGGTAGCAAACATTAATTTTTCATGTCAGCAGATAACGTCGTTGCTTCTAGATACAGTATCAAACTAGACTAATAACGACAGAACAGACCAGTATCGACCATACAGTAAACAATACAAAGTATTGAGAAACAACGTTAGAAAAAAAGACAGAACTCATTTAGCATTGATACAAAAAAAAACATTTCTTATGCATAAAATTATGATACACATAATAAGAAGTCAGAAGTGTGTCGTTTTATAACGTTAAACATTTTAAGACGAACAGTTGTTAAACCAGCTGCAGCTAACATTTACTCCACTCACACTGGCAGTAATCTTAACAAAGCAATTATAACGTTACTCACCACAGTGACAAACTTTAGCGTCCTCTCTCCATTGGAAAAACTGAAAGCGAAGAAAAACAAGACGATCAGAAAGCAGGAATCCATACTTGCGGACGAGCAGCTGAGATAGAGTACAGTAACCTCATTGAACGATCGTTGCCTGGTTGTTGATCAGTAGCAAACACAAGACGAGCTGCAAGCTTTTCCGGGTAAAGGAGCGCTCCCATTAGTCAACGCACTCTGCAGCTTTAAAAACATGCAATGTGATTGGCTGCCTTGAAACGGAGAAGGATAAGGGACCACATCACAAACAATAGTTGTCTTATTATAAGATAGCCGTAAACTGCAAGTGTGTGTCATAATCTGACATCCAAGGCCAATCTCAATTGTTTGTATTCGATTGTGTAAAGTAATTGCCCTCACCTGCTATCCTAAAAGGGGTTGGGAATACGCCTTTCATTTCTTTGGCCATTATTTTTTAGTTTACTATTTCTGTATTTTTTATGTTATGTTCATACCCGTAGGTATAGTAAGAAGGTAAATAGCAAGTTGTCCGTACTTGTTTTTGTTGTTGTTGTTTTTTTTTACAGTCAGCGACAGCTCGAAGTTGACGTTAGCTTCGAGCGTGAACGATGTTTTCGGTAATTGATTATGAATGATCTGTGCTCCATTGGCTTGGTCTGTACGCTTTTTGGCAGGAGGTATTGAACACAGCAACAAATCTAAAGTACATGCGACCCTATTTTCGGAAATAAACAGGAACATTCCTCACTACATATATATAAATCCGAAAATGAAATGAGCAGGGACCATTTAGGCAACGTCCCTTCTGCTTAAGGTCTCCAACGTACTGTTTTATTTGATATCCACGATTTCAAGGAGTATAAGCGGACAAAAATATGAGGAAAAGGTAGGCCGAAGCTAAGACCCCGAGTGGTTGTCTTAAATATATTTTAAATAAAAACTCCATAATTAAAACACTGTGTAAATGAATACATCACCTGTAAACTGTAGCCTGCTAACTGCTAAACATATAAGCTTTTAGCTTAATTTCCTAACTCAAAAACAAACAAACATTGTACATCAACGTTATAATTTTAGCTAGTTCCTTTATTCTATGACCATGAAGTTAATTTAATAAGGACAACGTTTATAGGACTTTTAAATCCCCAATCTATGCTTAATAGCAAAAGATAATAGCTAAAGTCAAACATGTAGCCTGTCAGATTGAGGAAGTGTAACAAAACCTTCAAAGCTTATCTGCCTGTTTTCTAACCTGTTAGTTTGATGCATAATGCATTCCTGAATATATGTTACCTATTTATAATTATTGCATTTTTATCACTTGCACTGTGTGTTATTTTTACCCATATATAATGGGCAATTACATGAAATTGCGTTTACTATTCTTTGAAGATTAGTAAAGATTGCATAATTATATCTCATTATTGCTTTATTATCACCTTTAGCTCTTATCTATTTTGGCCTTTCTTTTGCTGTTTGCTGAAATATATATGTTACCTAATAATATAATTATATTTTGAAATTTTATTTATATATTTTCGGTTTAATTTTAGTTGCATGTGTTTAATTGTAATTTTTATTTGTTTTGAATCACTCATAGAGTTTAATTATTTTAATACATCAAGTTTAACCTAATAAAAATGCAAAATGTTTTTATTTATTTTTATTTCAGCTACATTCTAATTAACATTTATTTAACACACACACGCACACGCACACACACACACACTACCAGTCAAAGTTTTAGATTGGTAAGGTTTTTTAAAAATGTTTTTAAAGCTCACCAAGGCTGCATTTATGTTATTAGAAATACAAAAAAAGCTGTAATATTGTGAAATATTATATAAAATGATATCTGAAATATAAAGCTTTTGTAACATTGTACTACCATTTAAATGTTTTTAAATGTTGTTTTTGCGAAAGACCTTAAATAAATTAATACATTTATTTAACAGGGATGCATTCAATTGATCAAGTGACAGTATAGACATTTATAATGTTGCAAAGGCTTTATATTTCAGACAAATGCTGTTCTTTTGAACTTTCTATTCATTTAAAGAATCCCCCCCCCCAAAAAAAATTACACAACTGTTTCAGCATTGATAATATTCATAAATATTTATTAAGTAGTAAATCATCATATTAGAATCATTTCTGAAGGATAATAACACTGAAGACTGCAGTAATGATGCTCAAAATTCAGGTTTGCATCACAGGAATAAATGAATTTTAAAATATATTCAAATAGAATTATTTATTTTATATTTTAATAATATTTCACAATATTACTTCAAATAGTATTTCTAATAACATAAACGCAGCCTTTGTGAACAGAAGAGACTTCTTTAAAAACATTAAAAAATCTTTTCATTTTACACAACCAGGATACACATCATTTGCCTCTGTAGTGTTGCTTCGATATGCTTAAAGTTTCTATTACACTAATATTTTTTGACTCCTATGCTGATTGTGCAGAGATGTTATTTAGAGGCAGTGTGTGGTGACGTACAATGTCTGAAAATTTTGACAGTGTCTTTAAATAACTCCTTCTTTACATGACATAAATGAAAATTGTCTCATTGTCATCCAAATAATATTGATGGAAATTAGATTATTACGCGCTAAGATATTTGAGAACTTTCTCTTCTTTTTTCCCCTAGAATGATGCTGTGGTAGTAGCAGTTCGGGTCCAGTGTGTGTGGGCCGGTGGACTGTTCTGGGTCTGGTGTGAGAGGACGGAGTGAGTAAGTGTCTGTGGAAATGAAGGTGGGACAGAAGAATTCAGTGTGTATCCTGTCTAGTCGAGAGCGAGGAGCACGAGGTCTTGTCTCACACAGGATCCTACAGCAGCTTGTGGAGGAAAAGACACAGCGCATGAAATGGCAAAGCCAGGTAACTGCTGCATAGATCATTGACACTTTATCTGTGGACTATAGGCTGCCATCAGGGAATCACCTGCTCAGAGGCAATATGCTGCTTGCTGATCCCTAGTAGTGAACATCACATTTAGAAAGTACAGTCATGGTTAGAATTATTGGCCACCCTGGTAAATGTGATCAAATATGGCTTTAAGAATAAATCTGCACTGTTATTCAAAACATTCATATAAACCTAACCTTTCATTGAAGTAAAACAATTGAAAGTGGGGGTAAATTTCACATTTCATGAAATAAATATTTTTCTCCAAAACATGTTGGCCACAATTATTGACACCCTATTAAATACTTTTTGCAACCTCCTTTTGCCAAGATAACAGCTCTTGTTCTATAATTCCTGATTGGAGAATACCTGACAAGACATCAGAGACCATTCCTCCATACTGAATCTCTCTAGATCCTTCAGATTCCCAGCTGGTGCTTTTTCTCTTCAGTTCACCCCACCTCTTATTTGATAGGGTTCATGTCAGGGAACTGGGATGGTCTTGGCAGAAGCTTCATTTTGTGCTCAGTGACACATTTGTGTGTTGATTTCGATGTTTGTTTTGAATCATTGTACTGATGGAAGATCCAACCACAGCCCATTATATGATTTCTAGCAGAGGCCGTCAGTTTTCGTTTTTTATCTGTTCCTATTGGCTAGAATCCATGATACCATGTATCTGAACAAGATGTTCAGGACCTTCAGCAAAAAAAAAAATAGGCCCACAACATTAAAGATCCGGCAATATTTTTAACCTTGGGCGTGGGGTACTTTTTATCTCTGTTTGCACCAAACCCATCTAGTGGATTTGCTACCAAATAGCTCTTTTTATAGTTTTATCTGACCACAGAACCAGGTCCCTTTTGAATTTCCAGCCGTGTCTGACAATGAATATGCTGGAGTTTGTTTTTGGATGAGCAAGAAGGATTTTTCTTGAAACCCTCCCAAACATGTAGTGATTTATAGAGGTTGTTTGAATTTGAATTTTGGACCCCAAGACTCGACTAATCTCTGCAATTCAACATCTGTGATCCTTGGCACGCATCCTTTTTCAGGCAGATTCTTAGCATCTTTAGTTGATTGGAACTTCTTAATTATTTCCCTGATGGTGGAAATGAGAATACTATACAATACTTTAGCTATTTTCCTACAGCCACTTTCTATTTTGTAAAGCTAAATAATCTTTTGCTGCACATTCAACTATATTCTTTGGTTTTACTCATTGATGGATGATAAAGGAAATTTGGCCTTTGTGATTCCTCATATTTATACTCCTATAAAATAAGAAGTCATAGCTATACGATTTCATGTTCCTTGTCACTCCGGTGTGCTAAAAATGTAAATATTATTAAGAATATACTTAAGAGATATTTTACTCATAAAAAAATCTAAGGGATGATATCTGGCCATGTTTTGGAAAAAAAACTATGTATTTAATAATGTAAGTTTCCCTCTACTTTCCATTCTTTTACTTCAGTGAAAGGTGAGAATTTTGGGATTTTTTTGTTGTTTGTTTGTTTGTTTGTTTTTGTTTTGTTTAATGATAGATCAAAAGGATAAAAAATTCAGATTTACACACCTGTAACTATTTTAATCTTTATTAAGATGGTCGATTTTGTTTTTATTTGTTGTGCCAACTGTGTCTCCTTACTATTTGAGGTTCTAAATAATAAAATAATCTTAATAAATAGCTTTATAACCACGTAGGATTCTTCTACAAGGAAAAGGTACACACTGCTCAGCATTATTAAATGTCTGTTCACAACAAGAATGATAACTATACCGGTAAATATATTATCATCCACACCGAGGCATGACAACATTCTGATTATTTTAAGCTTGCGCTGCAGTTATGTTTTCTGCTCCTTTAAATGCTCAAGCTCTTTAAAGTTGGTGGATTCTGATTAGCACTTGGCAGTCTGTTTTTAACTTTTATCAGCTGAAAAAAATAGTTATAACTGATTCCTCTGATATTGTTCCTCTGTGTCATTACCATAATAGTTGGTGTGCACTTACCTATTCTCACAGAATTAGAATAATTATCAAAACTTTATAGTTATAGCTACTGTAATAGTTACTGTTCTTGGTGTGAATGGGCTTTAATATTATGATTTGGATGTGACTAAAGTAAAACCACTGATCTTTTTAATTTCTTTCGGTGTCACAGAAAGTGGAGTTACCAGAAAGCCCCCGCTCGACTTTTCTTCTTGCCTTCAGTCCAGATAGGTAATTCCCCTTTTTCATAGTCCTCAGTACTGATAAAATAAATAGGCTACTGACATCAAAAACGACTGATTGATCAGGCCTCCAAGAGGTATCAGAGGCCTTTCCACTCAGGCCCTATTATGAGCAAGATAATTAGAGAGGAATTTTTGTTATTTTTCTCTTCATAGGTCTTTAATGGCCTCCACCCATGTGAACCATAACATATACATCACAGAGGTTAAGACAGGAAGGTGTGTTCACTCTCTGGTGGGCCACCGCCGTACGCCCTGGTGCTTGACCTTTCACCCTAGCATACCTGGCCTTATTGCTTCTGGCTGTCTTGATGGAGAGGTCAGAATCTGGGATTTGCACGTAAGTCTTGACTTTACCCATATTGAATGATGATTTTGTGATGATTTTTTACAACTTCATTTTTCACAAAATGTTGGAGTATCATGTGGTTTTGTTTCAGGGAGGCAGTGAGAGCTGGCTCACAGAGAGTAACTCAGCAATTGCATCCCTTGCTTTCCATCCCACGGCTCAGCTGTTGCTCATTGCCACCAACAATGAGCTGCATCTATGGGACTGGAGTCGGAAGGAGCCCTTCACTGTGGTGAAGACTGCTAGCGAGACCGAGAGAGTCAGGTTTGATGCGCAATGATATTCATTTAAAAAGGATGGTTCACCCAGAAATTAAAATTCTGTCATCAGTAACTCCATGCTATCCCAAATGACTTCAAAAAGTTCAGTAGAGGATTGTGAAAAAAAATTCAAATTAGTTGAGATGTTTAATGAAGAGACACAATAGCTTTATAAATATATATATATTTTTAATGCTATTATTCTTGTATAAACATTTGAACACGCATGTACATAGAGCACATAAAAAATAGTAAACACAAAAGCTTGAACGCTTTTGTTTGACATACAAGAAACAATAGTTTGTTCTTGCACAGCAAGCAAAAACATTTGAGCTTCTGTTTACCATTTCTGATGCACTCTATGAATGTGTTGATTAATGTTTAAATATGGATAAAAGCCTTTAATAAATCTGTTCATCATAAAACGATCTGGGGTCCGTTATTCATACCTTGCTTAATATATCTGAGATGATGCGGGTTCCTGTGTTCCCTGAAGAGAGGCCGATGTATCGATACACGAAACCAAGATCAGCAATGCAGCAATTGGCTGGCGGCAAGACAGCAACATAATGATATCATATAATTAAAAAAGCCAACTGGCAAAAACCTTTATAAGGAAACAGCCAAGCGACCAGAACAACATAAAAGTAATAATAATGGATAAATAAAATATGCACATTAAAAAAAAACCTGATTCCCAATTATTTATATTCACGATTGTATAGTATTTGTACAACATATACATTATTTCAATGTTCTAATTAGCACTGTACATTATGTATGTACAGCATGTATGTAAGGACGAGTCCAGGGGCCCGTTTCAGAAAGGAGGTTTTCTTTGGTAAACCCAGAGTTTCTTTAGGTCTCCTCCCCCTTTTTAAACTGTCAGTGGTGTTTAAATACTTAATTTATTCATTCACGGTGCACATATTTTTTTTCATACAGAGTATTTTTTTCTTACCTTATTGGCAGATAATTTGCAAAATAAGAAAAGTTCACTTAAATTAGCTTCTCTTTTTTTTGTCCCCCAAGAAAAAAGACAAAATACTAATTTTGTAATTTTTCTTATATAGAAAATAGACATTGATTTAAGAATCTTTAGATATTTTGACTGGAAATTAAAAGACAAAAGAAGAAAGCATTTTTTTGCAGTGCAGGTATATTAATTTACTGCAAATATTTGAATCAAGGGGACACTGTCAAAATGACAAAAAGAGCATCCTGTAGATGAGGAGGCTGCTGTAATTTGTAGGGCGTTACATTCATATCAGGTGAGGATTTTCATCCTATATCTATTATATACATATATATTTATTTCAGTAGTACCATGTTTTAAGGATTTTTAAAATATAATATCAGGAATGCAGAGCATATTCGTAAGGCCGCTGTATGCAGTGAGGTAAGGAAAGTTAGCCCCATTCTCATGTGAGCTCTTTCTGAATATGTCTGTGGGCACAAACCCATGAGAGCATCATAGAGGGGTTTCACATGATTGCAGCTCAGTGGTGTAGAAATCAGGTTAAAACATTCACTTGATATTTTGTTGCAACCTCTGGAAGTAACCTAATAATTAGAATTTCCTTTAGGATTTCCAGTGTGGTTGGATTCATTGGTATGCATATTCCCATCACACCTTCTGAAAATGAAACCGATTACTTAATGGAATGGTAGAATACCAGATGGAAGGGTAGTCTGAAATATACAGTGAGGAAAATAAGTATTTGAACACCCTACTATTTTGCAAGTTCTCCCACTTTGAAATTGTCATCGTAGGTGCATGTCCACTTTGAGAGACATAATCTAAAAAGAAAATCCATAAATCACAATATATGATTTTTTAAGTATTCTTTTGTATGATACAGCTGCAAATAAGTATTTGAAAACCTGTCTATCAGCTAGAATTCTGACCCTCAAAGACCTGTTAGTCTGCCTTTAAAATGTCCACCTCCACTCCTTTTATTATCCTAAATTAGATGCACCTGTTTGAGGTCGTTAGCTGCATAAAGACACCTGTCCTGCCCTTACAATCAGTAAAAATCCAACTACTAACATGGCCAAGACCAAAGAGCTGTCCAAAGACACTAGAGACAAAATTGTACACCTCCACAAGGCTGGAAAGGGCTACGGGGAAATTACCAAGCAGCTTGGTGAAAAAAGGTCCACCGTTGTAGCAATCATTAGAAAATGGAAAAAGCTAAACATGTCTGTCGATCTCCCTCGGACTGAGGCTAAATGCAAGATCTCACCTTCTGGGGTCTCAATGATCCTAAGAAAGGTGAGAAATCAGCCCAGAACTACACAGGAGGAGCTGGTCAATGACCAACGTTTCCAAGGTTACTGTTGGTTATACACTAAGGCTGCATTTACACTGCAGGTCTTGATGCACAATTCCGATTTGGTGACTATATCCGATTTTTTTGACGACCCACTTACATCTTCTTTTCAAAAGCGACCCGTATCCGATATTTGCATTTACACTGTACACTGGCAAAACAACCCAAGACGTTCTTAACCGGTGAAAGGAAGTAAAACAGTGTGATGTAGTGATTTTTACTTTTGTCCACCCAAGGACACTAAGTAAGGTAGTGATTGGTACTCACGTCACCGCTGACGTTGTGAATTTGGATCACACGTCACTTAAGGTGTGGTTATGAGTACATCAGATGACCACCTTCCCCCCCTCTTACTTTGGGACACTAGTCAAGGCCTTTTACCTTGGCTGTATGAGAACACTCCACACAGGAGGCTGCCCAGTCATTTATAATGAATGTAAAGGGGGGGAGAGTTGGTCAGCTGATTTATCTGAAAGATTGGTGAGATTTCTAACTTGTAGAGCCTTTTCTGCCTTATCAGCACAAGGAAGACACAATTGTAATAAAATAGATTTTATTAACAAAAGATAAACAGAACAATTAACACAACTACTAAATGAATACAATGAATGATAAAGGAATAAAGTGCGTAAAATGCATAAAATACATGTGAGTAAGTTAAGTGTGGCTATAGAAGAGTTACGTTATCTTATGGAAAGATAAACTGTTGTTTCTCTGAAACTAAGGTGAAGAACCTTATTATGTATCAAACAAATAAACGAAAGATTATTTGTTATTAACTAGCATCAGTTATATTACCTCTAATGTAAATTAGAAAATCATATACTGATAATATACAACAATGCCAAGGTCTCTAGAAAGAGGTTTGGTTAAGTGATATTTACGTTCCACGTGGTTGAGTAAGCAGTCCGATGGTGATGACTTCTTCTAATGGTTTTGCTGGGAGACAATGCAGTGAAGAAAGGAGCTGGAATCTGTTTCAACAGCCTTGAACACGAAGATCTGTGGGATGCTGATCTCCTGGGGCACCAAAGGGTCCTAAAATCTGGAACACGCAGATGAGGCCCTGAAGTAGGTGCAGAAGGTCCTTAATCTGGAACACGCAGACGAAGGAACCTTGAAGTAAAGGTTTGCTCTCCTGAGCTTAACCTTGTTGCAAATGTCTCTGTGTGTCTTCTGCCTCTTTGGGCCAGACACTCAGAAGTTGGTCAATCTGCTCTGGTCTCTCTAGCATGGAGACTCGGGACGTGCTGTAGTCGTCTCGCTGGACTAAAACTCTGAACGTAGTGTTGGTTAATGTCTCTTTCCTCACAGGCTGGAGGCTCAGAACGTTGTCGTATCTGTCACTGCCTCACAAGCTGTAGATTCAGATCCTCGGATCTTGTGTTGTCTCTCTGGTTAAACCAGAGGCTCAGAACTTGGTTGTTCTGTCACAGTCTAATCCTCGGCGGACAGACTCAGAACTTGGTGAACTGTTTGTCTCTCGGATGTGGAGACTCAGAACCTGATTGCTCTGTCACAGTCTAATCCTCAGGGGACAGACTCAGAACAAGGAGTGTCTATTGAAAGGGTACCTTTATCCTTTTCCGAATAGGAGGAGATTGCAATTTGGCGCTTCTCCATTCCAGTGTTACTATTGGCTGCTGGCACCAGAGAGGGCACACAGTGTGGCCCACCCTTCTTTCCCCTGTGGAACTCATTTGCATACTGTACACAGTTAGAAGTCTTTAAATGGTCTTTAAAGTTCATCAATGCATTTCTCACTTTCCAAACCACCATCAGAATACCCTTGGCGATATACTAAACACATAGACACCAAACATGATGGAAAAAGATTGAACTGTCATGTGTTCATTCATTTGTTCATTAACAGCTGAATTTGTGGAAGATGTTGCATTACAAATAGCTGTCACTGAAAATACTTATTTCTCTGAATAAGTATGAGATGGATATGTGTAGTTTACATCAGTCTTAAAGGGGTACTTCAGCGCTGGGAAGATGAATCTGTATTTAAACTGGGTCATCAATGCAGTAGAAATGTGAAATTATTTTTGAATTTGGTGTCTTCTAGACTGAGAAAAGACAGAAAATGTATTTTTGTCCCATGGGGATGAAAGACTACAATTCCCAGAATGCTTCGCTGCCCTGTGAGGCCATTCCCAACACCACCAACTTCATTACTGTGACTGAGTTAGAGAAGACACTACAATTAAAAACTGAACGTGTCTGTTCAATATAATGAGTGAGTCACCGCGCGAGTATCAGAGCACTGAGCACTGACTGCACGAGTGATGAGAGCTGAGGTAATCGCGACTACATTCGCGGCATACATTCACAAAGGAGTTCAGTCTGGCACGCGTTTCAGTTCATGCCTTTGCAAGCTTAACTTTCATAGAAATGAATTTGAGAAGTTAAAAGACTTACATTGCTCACCATAGCTCCGTTTAAATGATCCTGTCTGCAAGCTGAGCTCTCCCTGCGAGCTGAGTGTGATCTCCATCCCCCATGCACAGATTCAAAACATGCGGAAATGGCTCCCTCTGCTGGCTGTAGTCTTTAGCCTCTGGGCAAACATTCCTCCTATGATGCAAATATCGTCAATTTGCATCATAGGAGGAATTTTTCCAGAAATAAAATGCATAAATCTCTCGTCTCAGGGAGATATGAGGGGAGAAAGCACAATAATTTGAATATTCTCCAGGGTTTCTACTGATACAAAGCCATATGCTAATCGCTGAAGTAACCCTTTAAGGTTTCCAAACATAGTTGTGAATGGATTTGGATGGATCAGTTTTGGTCTTTCTTTGTTTCACCCACTACTGCTGAAGTCCCGAGGAATGTTTATGGCCGTCACAAATCAGGTCATTAGGGATCCATCTCTAGATGGGTGAAGGGCAGAAACTGCATGTGGACCAATGAGAAGTCCTGTCCTTCCTGGGCTTGGTACTAGAGGTCTTCTTCTTGCCCTCAAAGAGGTGTCTGGATGTTGTCCAAGCATCTTTATCTGATGGGTTGGACATCTTGTTTGTGCTAGTCCAACAAGATCCAATCAAAATGGAGCAAACCTTTGTCCACTGTTGTGGGCAAAGAGGGGCCCGGCCATAAACTGGGCCCTGGAATTCTGGTGTCCGCTACAGTGATATGCAATGGACGCAGACAAAATGATTGCACAATGTTTTGCTGTCTGCACTGTTCCACACATCTTTAAAGTTGGCAAAACATTTCTCTCTTAAGGCAGAGAAAAAGAGGAGAGCCCTTGACGGGGTTGCCAGGTTTTCACAACAAAACCCGCCCAATTGCAACTCAAAACTGTGTTAAAGTAGCCCAATTCCGCATGAAAACTGCAGACTTGTCAATACTGGAACGCAGTTTGTGTCCACCTGAGTTGACGTCATTCGCATTTGTCCTTTTTTCAATGACGTACGACTCGCATTTACTGGGGAATATACGATTTGACCGCTTTCATGGCAGACGCTAATGCACGCATCCGAATCATATTCCGAATCCGATTTATTACAACATATGAGTGAGGCCTGAATCCAATCTGAGGATATCGGAATTCATGCGTTTTTTTTTACTGCTTACACGTTCACATGTCATATCCGATCTGTGCCACATGAGAGGAAAAAATCGGAATTGGATCTTGCAGTGTAAATGGAGCCAAAGACGTCATGGTTTGAAATCATGCATGACACGGAAGGTTCCCCTGCTTAAACCAGCACATGTCCAGGCCCATCTTAAGTTTGCCAATGACCATTTGGATGATCCAGAGGAGTCATGGGAGAAAGTCATGTGGTCAGATGAGACCAAAATAGAACTTTTTGGTCATAATTCAAAATTCCATTAAATGTGTTTGGAGGAAGAAGAATGATGAGTACCATCCCAAGAACACCATCCCTACTGTGAAGCATGGGGGTGGTTAGCATCATGGTTTGGGGGTGTTTTTCTGTACATGGGACAGGGTGACTGTACTGTATTAAGGAGAGGACCAGGGCCATGCATTGTGAGATTATGGGGAACAACCTCCTTCCCTCAGTTAGAGCATTGAAGATGGGTCGAGGCTGGGTCTTCTAACATGACAATGACCAGAAGCACACAGCCAGGATAACCCAGGAGTGGCTCTGTAAGAAGAATATCAAGGTTCTGGCGTGACCTAGCCAGTCTCCAGACCTAAACCCAATAGAGAATCTTTGGAGGGAGCTCAAACTCTGTGTTTCTCAGTGACAGGCCAGAAACCTGACTGATCTAGAGAAGATCTGTGTGGAGGAGAAGGCCAAAATCCCTCATGCAGTGTGTGCAAACCTGGTGAAAAACTACAGAAAATGTTTGACCTCATGTAATTGCAAACAAAGGCTGCTGTACCAAATATTAACATTGATTTTTTTAGGTGTTCAAAAATACCTATTTGCAGCTGTATCACAGAAATAAATAGTAAAAAAATCATACATTGTGAATTTTTTTTTTTTTTTTTAGTTTATGTCTCTCACAGTGGACATTCACCCACAATGACAATTTCAGACCCCTCCATGATTTCTAAGTGGTAGAACTTGCAAAATACAGGGTGTTCAAATACTTATTTTTCTCACTGTATGCCATACACCACAAGTGTTAAATAAACACAAATGATTCACAATTGGTCATCCTTATTTGCTAAATAAAAAAGCAACAGTTATTTTTTCCTGTTGGATTTTAATATTCTTCCTTCATCTTTTCTTCAAGAACATGCCAAATCGTCAACAATAAGATCCACTTAACTGAGTTAGCAACATAAGAAGAACGGACCCCAGGTCTCTTTAGAAGAATTGGGGGAAGAAAAAAAAAACAGTTGATTGATATAGATGACTTTTTGTGATCTCTTTATCAACTTTTTTTGGAATGGAACGTTATGGAATGGACTTTTATTGGAGAGAAATAAATCCCAGGTTTCCTTCAAAATATTGTCATTTGTTTTTCAAAGTCATAAGGATGTAGATGGAAACAACATGATGGTGAGTACATGACAGAATTTTCAGGTGAACCATCCCTTTAATGTGCAACATGTAGATACAGGCACATCAGAGTTTGCATCTGATGCTTTTGTGAGCGTTCTCTGTGTTTTTTGCAGGTTGGTGAGATTTGACCCATTAGGTCACTATCTTCTAACTGCCATTGTAAACCCTTCAAACCAACAGGTGATACTTTTTGCTGGAAATATTGTTTTGACACAAGACTCATACATTTCTATTCATTAAAATGTTTGACTGTAAATGTGCCTCTATTTGTGCGTTGCAGAATGATGAGGATCCTGAGATTCCAATGGACAGTGTGGAGATGCCTCATCTCCGTCAACGCTCCTTCCTGCAGTCCCAACCTGTAAGACGCACACCCATCTTGCACAATTTCTTGCACATCCTCACTTCCCGCAACTCAGTCCCTCAGGCTGGAGGCACTCCTACTGCTTCCCCTGATGAGGCCTCAGATTCGTCTGGGCGTTACGCTGTTTTGAGGGATCGTTCCCGTCTGCCATACCATGGTTGCGTTCAATCACTTGGAGTGGTGTGTTTCTGTAGCCGTTGCTCATCAACGCAGGTTCCGTCTCCACCTGACGAGGACTCTTCAGACTCCTCGTCCCTGGACGGACAATCACATGCGACCACCTTTTCCTCTGCGCGCACAGAGCCACGAATACCACGGTTTTCTGCCGAATCTCGTGCTGCAAATCGGTCCTCAGCATTTAGCTGCGTGTACGGTGGTGGGAGCAATGTGCGGAACCTTTCTTCTAGTTCTGGGAGGAGGAGAGTGGCTGGAATGGCGCCTATACCACCTTTCCGGCAGCACCCACCAGGCAGGGAAGGTGGAGGCCGTTTCGCTGGGGCAGACTGGACGGGCAGTGTGCTTAATGGACGAAGTAGTAGTTTGACTCCACCCAGAACCAGTGCTTCCTCCGTCAGCTCGCATTCTGTCCTGCGACAGCAAGGGACTTCCAGCCAATCACCTGTTTACACCTCTGCTAGTGATGGATGGGGCTTTCCTCATAGCAGTGGCAGCTCATCAGGGACTCATTCTAGCAGGCACCGCCCACCACAGGAAGAAGGGCACGGAAGCCCTTCTTCAATCCGCAATGTTCTACAGTGTAACCTTAATCGCTATTTCATGGAGTATGAGCAAATGCAGGACCTTGCGCAACCACTAGAGGGCAGCAGGCAGGACCAGCAGACTCAGGAAATTCTGAATAACAACATTGATCCAGAGCAACCAGGCCCATCTCATTACCAGCCACTCTACAGCAACGAAAACCGTTCTCACAGTCACATGAATCGCTGTAGAGTCTGCCACAACCTCTTCACTTATAATCGGGGTACTCACCGCTGGGAGAGAACAGGTCAGCTGACATCTGCTGAGAGAAATGCTGCTTGGCAACCTACTAGTCCTTCCTTTCACAGTGTAGCCCCAGTCTCTCATTCGGATCATCACCTTCTTGAACGCACACCAATGGAGCCCAGCCCAGATACCCCAGAGCCTCATGTATCCTTTTCCCACAGCACAGCTACCAGTCAGCACGAGGATCAGGCAGTCGAGCTGGTCTTCAACCAGGGAACTGGCCAACTAGAGCGTGTTTACCGGCAATCTGCCACTTCTCATTCAGCAAACGTATCACAAGAAGCCTTAAACCAGGAAATGCCTGAAGACACACAAGACGATGATTACCTACGCAGGTGAGGCAGTAGACTTGTCTGAATGCCTAAAGGGGTCATGCCATGGGAAATCAAACTTTCCTTGATTCTTTTATATGGAAAGCTCTCAATGTACCATAAAATCATAATGTTTATCATTTTCTTTGCCAGTTAAAAAAAGTTTTTGAAACTAAAGCCCTATTCACATGGGATTAGTTTTATCTGGGGACCTCTGGGGATTTGTAATAATTGCAGAGAATGTCTGTGATCTTAATCCCGTGCGAATCAGCCATGTCTGTAATTTGTAAAGTAAAAATTCCCTCGCAAATTACCTACCATTTTTTGCTGAACACCGAGGTTTTGTGATAATATTAGTCCTGTGTGAATCGGCATCTCTGTGATTTGGCCAGGACTGAGCGGATCGTATATAATTTTTGCAAGGTTTTTGTTTCCTGTGTGCATTTCTATCTTTATTTTTCACAAAGAATGGAAGCTGCATTCATAATGCGCACCTTTATGAATTCCCGTCCGGCCGCATGGATTATACTTTCACTTTAGAATGAGTACCAATTTGGGAGCAAATTGCTTGAATGGTGTTTTTAATATTAATATCAATTCTATTCTTAATGAAAACATAACAACAGAACAGTACAATGACGAGCTCGCTTAAATGGGCGCTTTTACATTTAGCTTTAATCTTCCACTGTTTATTGTCACTCGTGATAAATGAAATCTGACTCCTGCTGCTGGTCTGTGCTCAGTTCAGTTTTTAATTGTAGCATCTGTTCGCTAACTAAACAAAATTATTTTTATTACTATAAACAATCAAAATGATATCGATACATATGACTGTTTATGATTTCATACAGCTATATCTATAACGAAAAAAACATTTATAAATCTTGACATCATATATGGGAGATAAGTCAGTAAATTCAAGTACCATCACAGGCTTTGCTTATCCCGTGCGAATGTGCCACGCAAAATTCAGATGTTGGGGAGTATTTCTAAATCACAGAGGTCCCTAGATAATACTTATCTTTGCGAATAGGGCTTATGCCGCACAAAAGACTAATTTTGTAGTTCCTCAACTTACCAACATCAGACAATGGCTCATAGCCATCTACATTTAAATTACAGCACAGATGTTTAGAAACTTTGCCCGACCAGTCACAGTAAGGTCATTAGTAAGGTCATTTTTTGTGTATACATAGACTTTTAATTGCCAAATGTTTCACTGACACCACAAAAAAAGGGGGGTTTGGGCATAATAGACACTACTGTTCAAAAGTGACTAAAGACATTTACAGTTTTACTAAATATTTCTATTTCAAAAAAGTGCTGTTCTTTTGAAGTTTCTATTCATCAAATAATCTTCAAAATTCAAAAAATGTATCAGTTTTCACAGAAATATCAAGCAGCATAACATATAATATGTAGCATAATAGCATAATATATCATTATTAAATATGTTCATTAAACTGCTCATTGCAGTGTGGATTGTTTTGTTATCCTGTCACAGGCTTTGCGAAGAGGATGTTGGCAGTGCAAACTGTACTGGTTCTGACAGCAAACCTGAAGTCTGTGTGTGAGTGCAGTTACTCATTTAACATGTGAAGGGACTGACAGCAGTTGAAAATGGTTTGCATGTGTAATGAGCAACAGCTCTGCTTGAGGTGCTAATGCATGGCTTTGAGTTTGCTGTCATGTCAAATATAATTTTAACTCCCTTATTGTTCAATAATAACCTCTTTGCAAAGCCGGTATTATATAGTGACAGGATCTCAAAGCAGTCCGCACTGCGATGCTCCACATAAACTGTTATTAGAGTAAAATGATCAGGCACCTTGTTTGAGCTTTAAGGAAAAAATGTCTAACATGGAAATCAGCTTGATCTGACCTTGCCCGTCTGCGTGCACTCTATTAGCCCTCACAGCAGAATGTGCCATCCTGAGCTGGACCTAATATTAATGAGGTGCTTATCTGCATATCAGCACTCTCCGTTCCGACAGCATAGATGAATAAACATTAAAGTTTAAATTTAAATACCCTCAAGTTTCTTCGCAAAATATATTTTTAAGATTGTTTGCAACCAGTCTGTTGACGATAGTCATCGACTTCCAAAGCATGAAAAAAATACTATGGAACCAGTTGCTACCTTCAACTGTCTGGTTACCAATATTTTTTCAAAATATCTTCTTTTATTTTCAATAGAAGAAAGAAACTAATACATTTTCCTTTTTGGGTGAACTATGCCTTTAAGAGTTGAGTGACGGCAGGCAGGACAAGGATAGACAAAGTGTCTTTTTGCTACCTAAATTATAAATCTCACCAGAAAAGAAGGACGGCTTTGCTAAGAGACAGGCCAGTGTCATTGTTTTTCTATCTAAATTTATGTGAATTTCACAAGCGTGTTGTGTTTACCAAGTATGTCATAAATGAAATGCATGGCAGACTTCTGAGATGAGTTTCATTTTGAACCGTCACATACAAGTCAGAATTTCACTCTGAACTGCTGAGTTCTGCTCTATAAGAAATGAATGTATCTGCAAGACTCTTGACAGGGACTATAAGTGAGAGAAACATGTTTGATGTATTGACACTGTTTATATAGCTACTCAAGCAGCATCAATATGCCATTTGAGATTTGTGAAATTTCATTTCAGATGTAAGGGACACCAGGGTTCTCACAAGGTGCTGAAAGTGCTTGAATTTAGTTTTAGAAATGTAAATACCGTAATTTCTGAAAAAAGTACCTTTTGTCGTCTGGCCGTCACCAGACCAATCTCAATTAAAGGGTTAGTTCACTCAAAAATTTAAATTATTTCATTAATTACTCACCCTCATGTCGTTTGTCACCCGTAAGACCTTCGTTCATCTTCAGAACACAAATGAAGATATTTTTGTTGAAAGCTGAGAAAGGCTTCAGATAGGCCTCCATTGGCATTCACTACATTCCCACATGTACTGAATGCATACTGATACACATGTGTGGATATGCCCTACAGATACAAATTTCACTCTCACACGTGTTCAGTTATTTTGCACCAGTATTACCTTCATACAACAACCCATCGCTTCTCTATCCGTCATCGTTGTTAAACCCATATCGCTGGCAAATCAGGCTGGGTTTACCCAATCTACATCTTTTGTTGAAAAGTGAACACTCAGTTTCAGTCAGTGTCATGTCAATCTTGAGTATCTATAGAGTAGCATTGCATCCTGCATATCTCCGAAAAGTCTTTATTTTTTTTATAATTATGTAAGAAAGATGCGCTGTTCCGAGTCTTTCCGAAAAAAGGCGAGCGGGTGGGGGCGTGTCGTGTGAGCGGAGCTAAATAATGACGTGTGCGCGCTGCTGCTATTGTGTTGAGTCGAGTGCGTCGTAAAGCTGTGTCATCCCTAACAGCGGGAAAAAACTTTATTCAAAATAAAAATATGGCTTTTAATCAGATACAGCCATACATCTATGATCCGGAATCAGACCCAGAGGCTGCAGTTGAACAGGAGCAGCAGCAAAAACGACTAGAGCAGGACGTCTCTATGTGGTACAAGTTATACACTAACTATATAATATGCTTAGCGACTTGTGTTATTTACATATTTATACTTGAATTATATCGTCGTATTTTTGTCTTTGAAGGTGTACATGTGGGAAGTGCAGTTGTGCACGTGTGTGTGTGTGTATTTACGCGTGGTTTATGTAGACAATTGTAGTAACGTTAAGCGGACTGGTTTTGCACGGCAGGTTAAGTTAGTGTTTACATAGAAAGACACGGAATAGTAGCGCATTTGAATGAAGAAGCGTGCTTATTTAGTTCAACATATTTCCCCACTCTTTGTGTATTGTTGTTTGGAGTGCTTTTACAATACACAAACATAAAGTTACACATATAGTGGCCAGCTAAACAAATGTACAAGCACTACACATTGCATGCTCCATTGATCAATTAACTATACGTGATCATGTTTGGGCTACTTGATGAGCATAGGCAAAAACACAGACATTTGAAGCAGTCTTACTCACCGCCTGCGGTTCTAACGTTGGGACCTTTATCGTTGGGACTGCTCCATCCTTCAGCATTAGGCGATCGGGAAAATCCGGCGTCGAGCTGGGCCTTGTTTATGAAACAGTCGGCACCGAAATGCAGCGAACAGACATAAACCTTTGCGCAACTCAGTTGCTGATGCGGAAAAGCAAATTACATCCACTGTTGCCTTAACGCGGGGTTTTTTGGCAATCTGAACAGGACTGTCTTGGTCTGGCAACCAAAAACGCACTTTTTTGGTGACATTGTTAATTTCTTGAAGTCACATCACCTGTGCAGCGCAGCCTACGAGCCAGCGCTTTGATGGGCGTAGCCTGTTGCTTTCGCACTCTCCCTCTCTCTCTCTCACGCTCTTCCGGTAGAATTGTCCGTACGGCCCATACAAGGAAATTCCGACCTTTTAACGTCAAGTGGACCCTTGATCGAAAAAAACTTGCCGAAACTTATGACTAACCGGAAGTAGTATTTTGACAAAGAAATACTCCCATCAAACGTCCACCTTAACTTTTGAAACTTTGTCTATGTTTAGTATGGGATTCCAAGTCTTTAACAGTGTAAAAAGATCAGTATGCATGAAACAGCATTTCACCCCCCCTTTAAAATGCTTTCATTGAACTTAGGCTATGTGTGTTCACTACCGTTCAAACATTTAGGGTATGTTTTACTTTCGTTTGTTTTCTTTTATGAAAGCGTAAGTATCTTACACTCACCACGGCTGCATTTATTTTGATCAAAAGTACAGTAAAAAACTCTAAAAATATAATTCCTCTGATTTCAGCAAGCCATTGCTCCAGTCTTAGATATCACATGATCCTTCAGAAATCATCAGGAAACATTTCTTAGACATGTACAAATGGCTGTGCTGTGTAATAATTTTGTAGAAAATGTGATACATTTCTTTTCATGATTTTTTTGATTGATCAACATTTATTTGAAATAGAAATCTTTGCGATATTTAAATGTCTTGAATCTCACTTTATTGAGATGTGTAGCGAGACATCATCACTAAATAAAAATATATACTCTTTTTTATTTTAGAGAAAATAATATTGGGGGGAAAAACATTTTGAAAGCTGTATATGCTTAGCATGCCTAACACGAGCATATTGTTTATTGTTCTGATATTCAGAATCACCCCCCGTCAGTCTTTTCATCATGGCTAATATTCAATAAGACAAAGAGCACTTTTATTTCATAGTACAGATGATGATATTTTGTGCATCCCTTAAGCCCTGTTTAACTGGTCCTGAATTTTTATTTGGTCATGATGTTTGTTTGAACCATGCGTCAGACTGCTGATGCTGCACGGTGACTAGACACCATCAAGGTAAACAATGACTCGCAGACCAGTAGTCAACTGCTTTTCTGGACTGTCACATCCAACTATTTAAAATGAGTAGTCATGCACACTCTAGGTCACAGGCACGCTTGGCTCATAAAGTGTCTTTTAGCGAATTCTGACTTGCTTGAGGTTTGCAGTTAAGTTAACAGCCCACTTTTATAAGTTGAAGTTAATGACATTGGCAATTTTTTAAGGAATCTGACCTAAAATGTAAGTCTTTCAGATTTCTGTCCTACACCCCTCAAGGCTTCCTGCAATGCACTCTGCAGTCCATTAGGGGGCAGTAGCTCATCACGCTGTGCATATGTTTCGATAACTGCACATATCTCAACACTGAGTGGCCAGTGGGCCTTTATTCTGATTTTGTACTTGGACTCCAACACACTGAGGTCCTCTTCTTATGTTGCTGAACCGCCTGTCCCATGTGCATAGCTGCACTGTGTTTTAGTTTTGTTATAAGGTCAAAGCTGTGCAAAGAAAGCAGTCTCACACTTTATTTATGCAGGAAAGCAATACTATCATTTGACATTCCCCCATGAGTCCTAGAATTTAGAATTAATTCTCATCAGTACCTTCTATATTTTAACTTGTAAAATAAATAGCAAGAAACATCATTATTGTATCATATATTTATAGGCTTTCCTGTAGCTCAACCAGTAGAGCGTGGCACTAGCAATGCCAAGGTCATGGGTTCGATTCCCAGGGAAAGCAAGAATTGATAAAAATGTAAAAAGTGTTCCTTAAAAATGCAATGTAAGTCGCTTTGGATAAAAGCGTCTGCCAAATGCATAAATGTAAATATATTTAGTAACAGTTGCCTCTTTACAATAGTAAATGGATAGAGAAAAATGCAGATATTTAAACCGTTACTGTAGAAACATAAAACTCTTATACCAAGTCATGCTACATGTTTGGTGCTTGAGACGGTTATTGCAGACAAAACAAGTTAAAAATACCATCAGCATTAAAAGAACCGCGTATTTGGACAAATTTGTGCAATTTTAACGAGAGTTTGCTTCATCTCTGTTAAAATGCAGATCTTGATCTTTAAGAGTCAAAGGCGGCAAACAAAGCAAACTGCATGAAAAGAAGTCAGAATCGATCCGTTCTGTTTTTGCTGTGAGTCAAAGGGCAGAAGATGGCATTCTAATGAAGAACTGAGCACACCCACACCAAAAACATTCACGTACACACGCATCACACTGACTCATGCTGAATAAAAATGCCCCTCTCGCTACACAGCTGTCCGTCCAGCTTTGTGGCCTGCCAGTCGGAGGCAGCATGTTTCCGTCCGCGGGACATGGTCTTCTCTCTTAATGGCCTTGAGTGAACTCTTTGTTGTATGAGGAATAGTACCACTCAAACTTAACAAATGCCCCAATTAAATGGGTTATTAACCGATTCCTAGCCAAGCCTGGCAGAGCGCACATCATTACTTACACGTTATATTCATTTAGCCTTTGCATAACAGTCGGTAATGAGCATACTAATGTCCTTGTGCGGTTTAATGAGATTTTTAATGATTGTGATGGCGCATGGTGGGGAGTGTTACTGTAGACTAGTGGAAATGTCGTCTTCGTCTTTGTGTGACGTCCTCTCCTGAGAACGGGAAGTGAAGGTCTTCACAATTCACAAACATACAAAGCTATATAATTCTGTTTTGTAGGAGG